>NC_142936.1:68613760-68737565 GCF_046866305.1 Octopus bimaculoides | reverse complement strand
TATATATATACATATATATATACATATATATATATATACATATATATATACATATATATATATATATACATATATACATATATATATATATATATATATATATATATATATATATATATGGGGAGAGAGAGAGAGAGTAACATTTCAGTTAGACATAGTAATAATAATAATCAGGCATTAGAACTCAATATACATATGTTTCAGAACAAAGTTTAAGTTGGATACATAGCATTATATGTAATTAAGTAAATGACAAAGGAATAGGAAATATATGCACACACACACCAAAGATAATCAGAATGTAAATGGAAAATTTGTTCAAATAATGTCTCAGTAGAAAATATTGTTTTACCTGTGTAAAATATAAGAGTAATAATGTCCTCCACTAGCTTGTCCACTATGGACCACAACCCCAACTAGCTTGTATTTTGTACTTTGCTCTTTATCATCACAGTCAGCATCAATAATTTCTCCTGAAATAAAATTTTATTTTATTTAATTTCAAACAAAGTCTTATCAAATAAATGCAACCTTACTTACCAGTGACAATACAAATAAAAAGTGTTAATTTGTACCTCATTCCCCCAAGCTTCCCTTGCTAATACAAATTGGATAGACTAGAAAATTTCAATAAACCATGTTTTGAAATTACTGCAATACTAAAATTTTATTCTCCAGCCTAACCCTAACCCTAACCCTAACCTTCCCTACACCAAATACAGGCATACTTCAACTTACATCAGTTATTAGTTCCAAGAGATGTAACTTAACTCAAAAAATGATGTAACATGAAAAAAACATCTTAAAAAATTTATTAGCTTATATTTGTTTTAATAAATGATTTATACATATTTTCACATGTATTTCATTTGATTTTTCCACTTCAGCATTGGTTTTTATGTGATTTTTAAAAACTTTTTAAGCATTGAAATATGTTTGTTGAAATCAACATACAGTTGGATAAATCAACTGAAGGGGAGATTCATTTTCCCATTAGTTTCTTTAAAAAAAAATGAAAAGCGATATAAAGTTAAAAAAGACAACACGAAAGAATGTAAGTTGAGGTGTGCCTGTAAAAATATTTTAAGACGGTAAAACAGATTGCCTTCAACTTCACATTTTGATTTTCCTCAGTGTATATATATATATATATATTTTGAGCGTGGCCGTTGCCAGTATCGCCTGACTGGCCTTCGTGCAGGTGACACGTAAAAACACCTACTACACTCTCTGAGTGGTTGGCGTTAGGAAGGGCATCCAGCTGTAGAAACTCTGCCAAATTTAGATTGGAGCCTGGTGTTGCCATCCGGTTTCACCAGTCCTCAGTCAAATCGTCCAACCCATGCTAGCATGGAAAGCGGACGTTAAACGATGATGATGATGATATATATATATATATATATATATATATATATATATATATATAGCAAGAGCTAACCTTAATTTAAAGACCAAAACTAACTCTTTATTATCAAGTCCACATGTTTTGACAAACTAAACTTCAGTTAAAGTTAGCTTTTGACAAATTTGAAACAAAAGGTTTCAGCCATTTTTAAATTCACAAAACATAGATAAACAATCATGAAAACAATGATGGTGGTGACAATATGTTAGAAATTGGGGTGGGTAATATCTACATTTGGGTCTCTCCAATTACGATATCCATATTAAATGTCACTAAATATCACTTGCTCATCCCACCCCATCCTATCAATACGCCTCCCTACTGTCACTCTCTCCATCCAATACTCACCTAAACATCACCTTCCCTCTCTCCCATTACTCCCTTCTATCACTTCCTTCCTTCCTTCATGCCATTCATGTTTCTATTGAATCTCTTGATCAACATGCCTCATACAACTGATTTTCTCTCTCTCTCTCTCTCTCTCCCTCCCCGCTATAACCCTTACACTCTTACCATTAGTTCTCTTCTATTACCCATCTCCCTCTCTCACTCTGGTCTTCTTTCATTAATATCAACTCTTAGCTACAGGTGAATAAACAGAGATAACAGAGATTACAAAAGACTCATTAGTCCAGCTGGGGACAAAGTAACCTCACTTATGCTGATGCCCTGATAAAAAGCAATCAGTACACTCATAAAGTGGTTGGCAATAAGAAAGGCAAGTAGCCATGGAAAACATCCAGAAATGCAACATACAAGCAAGGTGTGGTCCTTAACTTATCTAAAAGAGTAGTAACTTCAAATAATTAATTTAATTCATGACAACCTGCCCTAATCATAAAAAGATAGAAAAATAGGCTGATGGTAGTGGTGGGTGCAGTAAGAGATGTTTACCTTCAATTTTTGCTAATCCCTGTACAGTATAAGGTTCCATATCAAACTCACGTGGAAACTCAAAGTAGTCATTGAATTTGATTGCACATTCTCTGCAATGATAAAAATATTATATAACAATAAAAGGATAAACATTACAGTTGTTCCTTCTTTAAAAAAAAAAAAAGCAGTTGAATAAAATTTTTTTAAAAACTATTAGACAAAGACTAGAACTTACCGTTCCCAGTCATAATCAAATCTCTTGAGCTGGATAGCCAAAATTTTTGGCAATTTATTTATCACGAGCCTTTTAACAGTGTCTACCTGAAAAAAGCCAATACAAAACCACATGTTAATACAATCCCAGCAACATGGTTAGAGAAGATTAACGCTTTAGTAACCATATTTCTGTTGAAATTCACTGCCTTCTTTCAATCAATTCTGAAAATAATTAAGTATTTAATAAAATAACTATCAATATTATACAAAGGTTTGGAATAAATTTAACATGAAATTTTGCTGAAAGGTTTTAATTTAAATCACTTTAAAACAAAAAGTTTCTTAAACAACCAAGGCCAGTCTTGGGTGGGTTGGTATCAAAAGGGTTGAAAATTGAAATTGTATCAGTTATTTTACCTCAAAGATCAAGCAAGATTATTCAACAATTTACATCATTTAGAAACATCAATGAGGTTCTTTTTGAAACTTAACTCTTTGCTTGTCCTATGTATCACAGGAGATATTTCCCTGGTGCTCATGCATCATGTATGATACGCATACTCATTTTTTTTTAACCACCAGAGTAACTTGGGGCTTATTAAAGTAAAGCTTTATATTATTCAGAATATAAACAATGTCTAACTAAAAGTCTGAAAACAAGCACGGACATTTAGGGCTAACATATGAAAATGCTTTGGACAGGGCATGGTTCTTAGGCTGAAGATGATAAATTTGTGAAGTTGGTATTTTTCGTCTTCAAATTTTTTTTTTTAAATCTTAGAGTAGGAAGGACAATACCAGTAGTAACCTTCAGGCTATGATAGAGGACATTTGCATACGGTACTGCAACAGGATCAACTCCTAAACTGTGTTGCTATGAGACAAATTTCTTCACCACACAAATACTTACAGGAAGTACGCAAAATTAAATCAGAAGTATTTACTATAATCAAGTTAACATGCGATCGAGATTTCAGTGTATATTTGCATATGCTAACATTTTCAGAGACAAAACTATTAAAAGCTTGATAACATCATTCTTATTAGGAAGGGACAAAACTCCACAGTAATGAGATTTTGTTTACCAAAACTGAAAAAAGAAAATCAAAAGATTTTTTTAAAAATACAATATATTTTTAAAGTGAGAAATTGCCAACATACCTTTTTATTACATTTTTCACAGTGATATGCATTTGCTCCTTCTAAAAGATCACCTTTTACATACTGCTCTAAAGATTCAAGTAAATTTTGATGATTTCGAATATCTACATTTAGAGTTGTAAAAGTTTCTTCTCTTTGATATCTGAAGAAAATTTACATTTGAAAGAAAATTTTAGCAACAAGTAATATCAAAAGCAAGTTATGATTAAATGTTGGTATATATGTCATATCATGAAGTAAAATCTAATTCTTGTCCTATATTTCATATAAAACAATGCTTACACACAATTTTCTTAAAAGTAAACAGTTAAGAAAATAAGTAGTTACATTGAAATTTTAAAATTCAATGGATTGTATACAGCATATCATCATCATTTAACATCTAGTATGTTTTCTCCATGCTGGTACATGTTGGATGGCTCGAGAGGAGCTGGCAAAGCCAGAGACTGCACCAGGTTCCATAGTCTGTTTTGGCTTGGTTTCTACAGTTGAATGCTCTTCCTAATGCCAACCACTTTACAGTGTACTGGGTGCTTTTTACGTGGCATCAAACAGGTACTTTTTACGTGGCCCCAGGGCATTTTACATGGCACCAACACTAGTGTTTTTTACATGGTACCAAGAGTCAATATTGGTTTCTGTCAATAAAACTCAAAGCCACATACTTTTAAGTGTGGCAAAATGAACTGCTGTAATACTCATGATTTTTCGAAAAGGTATTAGCAGCTAAAGGGAAATGAAAACACTTCTGCTGACCATCAGAACTGGATGGTGGACTCAGTTCTGTCAGTGAAATAAAAACAGTTAATAAAATGTTCTAAAAACTACAAACAAAAAAAAAAAAAATGAAATGTACTTTAACGTACATATAGTTCTGTTTTAAATGAAGAAAACCTTCAACACTTACCTATGTGGACAATCTTTGCAAATTTTTTGGTCAGCAAATGACCCTCCCAGAACTTTACTGAGAATCATGGTCTGACCAAGTTCTTTAAGAGCTTCATCTAAACTATCTACAAGACTGTTGAAGAATTCTAATGCATCATGTTGTTCTCTCAAGTTCACCGGTTCTCCCCATAACCTGAAATTATAAAGTTTAAGATTGGAAATAAATTGATATTCAATAATATTTTAAAAACATAAACTTAATTTTTTAGAAAGGTTTACTTTTCAGGTAATTTCTATAGATAATGAAACAGAATTGACGTGGAAGAAACAGTCTTTTTTATAAGCAACAATGTAATATCTATCAAACCACCAATTAGAGAGAGAGAGAGAGACAGAGAGAGAGAGAGAGAGAGGGAGAGAGAGAGAGAGAGTGTGTGTGTGTGTGTGTGTGTGTGTGTGTGTGTGTGTGTCTTTTCTTTTATCTTTTAACTTTTATTTGGTTTAGTCATTAGACTGTGGCCATGTTGAGCACTGCCTTAAAGAATTTTAGTCAAACAAATCAATTCCAGAATTTGACTTTTTTTTTTAAGCCTGTTACTTATTCTATCAATCTCTTTAGTCAAACCACTAAGTTACAAGGATGTAAACACACCAACACTATATATATGATGGACTTCTTTCAGTTTTTGTCTACCAAATCCACTCACAAGGTTTTGGTTCGCCGAAGGCGATAGTAGAAGACACTTAAACAAGGTAGTTCCAGCCATTTGTTAAATTTATTTTGTCGTGTTATTCATGTGATTAGGTACTGTATTGTAAATGTACACACACACATACGTGATCACATGGCCTACTGATTAAGCTGTTGCACTCACAATCACTAGATTGTGAGTTCATTTCCTAGACCAGACAGTGTGTTGTGTTCTTGAGAAAAACACTTCATTCCACTTTGTTCCAGTCCCCCTTTCAATCAGTGGGAAATGTTGGCCTACTTGCCTAACCAATGGAGTGGCATCATTCAAAGGATACAACAATGCCAAGTGCACTGTGACCAGTGATGTGTAACATCTGATAGTCTGGTTAGTCACGTGATCACATAATATATATAAAACTTAGAAGTAAAACATTTAAAATGTTATATGCTTGGGGCCAGTAAGTTATACAGTATTTTAATTTTGTAATCTAGATAATGGTCCACATAAATGTATTTGCTTGGCTCTTGTTCTTGCTATAACCTACTTTCACAATTATAAAACATGTTTTAAAAATGTAAAGTAAAAAAATTTACTTCAAATTCTCTGTTACTTACTTGAAGTGTTTCCAGAAGCCTCTGGGTACATAATACTGCAGCTTGCTACAAGCCAAATGACCAAAGATCAACTGGACATGTTTCATCACACCCAGATTGTAATCTTTCCTTTCACCTTGTTTATTGGAACTCTTTTCTTCATCCTTCCGTTCTTCATCACCAAGATCAACATTTGTCTAAGAAAAGGAAAGGAGAAACAAAAAAAAAATCCTTATTTGGTAATTATATTAAGAATGAACAAACTGAAAAAGAAAAATGATGGTCCTATTATTAAGTCAACAATCAACTGTACGTAACAAAGATATATTTACTCAATACTTGTTCAACTATAAATACAAAACTTGCAGGTTCTCTTCACATATAATCATATGTATTTACGACCATTTGCCACGTTGGACCACTGAACTCTACAAGTTTTTTTTTCATTCTCTCTCTGTTTATTTTCTCTTATTCCTTTCTGTTGAAGAGCATAGGCTCGAAACAAAATACTTTTTCATTTTTCTAAAGTGTCAAACTGATACACTTGCTTATTGTTCATACAACTGTCTTCGTCTTTTGTTTTTCTATAAATTTCAACTATATTTATGACCATCGTTGTAACATTCATTAAGCTATGTTGGCATGGGTTGGATGAATCTGCAACACATTTCTTTATGCATTCCACTTTTGAAAAACTCAACATTCTCAGCTATGATCCATGTTATACATTAATATGGACAATAATAGAAACTAATGAAAACTAAACTGTATATATTTGTAGGACAACATGTTCAAGAAGAATCCATTACTAAATATAAGTAAACACACAAAAAGGTATTTTTACCTCATTCTCGCCCTTCTCGTCTCCTATATATTCATCCTCGATGTCGTCTGCTGCTCCTTCCACAGCAAGTATTCCATGACGAATCTGTTCAATCATGAAGAGCTGAAAAGAGGAAATTTTACAAAATATTATTTCATGTAAAAGTGGTGCAGAGACAAAAAAAAAAGGAAGGAAATACTCAGATTCAATCCACCAAGTTAAAACTGAATTCCTTAAAAAGATTATTTTCTTGGTTTAAGATCTATTGTAATTTTAAGCCAATATTTTCATAAGAATAAAAACTCAACCTAACGTAACATTTTCACAACTGCAGTTAAGAATCCCTTACTTGAAAAACAGATAAGAGTTGGAGACAGGAAGAGCATCCTGCTTCAAATAACTCCCCCCTCTAATGCATTCTAGCATGGAAAAAAATGGATGTTAAAACATTCTTTAATCAAATAATAAAAATTAAATATATTTATAAAATATGTAAAAAGTGACAAAGTTTTTGTTTATTCATTGCAATTTTACTGAAAAACTTATCCTTAATAGAAAAGGAAGAATATATAGGATACAAATCTTCATTGAACAGAGAGTTTGTTTTCCATTACCTACTGTACATCAAGCTAGATGAGACACTGCATGGGATTTTGTTTAAAAAAAAGTCTTTAAAATTTAATCAAGTGTTGGCTAACCTGTTGTAAAACAGAATTCATATAACATGTAGCACCAGCATTCTTAAGGCCAACAAAACCTTTAGGAGGTCTTGGACCCACAGGGGGTACAAACTCCCATTCCACTAGAGGTAATTCTGAAAAAGTGAACATTTCATCTGGAAAATAAAAAAAATTTTAAAAAGTTAATTTTTTTCTCTTGACTAAAGGAAGAGCACAAAAGCATTAAAACTTTCATGTTATCAACAATTAAATAAGTTGGCCTCTAAATAGTTTTTAAAATACAATTATTCTTAGTAAATTTACACTGTAGGATAATGGAGAAATCAGCAAAATAAAATACCGAATATTAACCCTTTTGATACCAACCTACAAGAGACTGCCCCAGGTTCTTTAATACAAATTTCTTGTTTTTAAATGATTTTAAGTTAAAACCTTTCATCAAAATTTAATGCTAATTTATGTTCCAATCACCAATGTCATAATGACAAAATTATTTTATTAAATTCATTATTTTCAAAATAAATTGAATCAAAGCAGTGTATTTGAACAGAAATATGGTTAACAAAAGGGTTAATGAAAAAGATGATTTAGCTATTTAAAAAAAAAACAACTATTTATTGTAAATTGTTTG
This sequence comes from Octopus bimaculoides, assembly GCF_046866305.1. NCBI lineage: Eukaryota > Metazoa > Mollusca > Cephalopoda > Octopoda > Octopodidae > Octopus > Octopus bimaculoides. The sequence continues at coordinate 68,729,597 of NC_142936.1, read as the reverse complement.
ATGACAGATAAATAACATCCAGCCATGTAAATCTAGCTCCCAACCCTAACAAAAATTTTACATACACAATAACAAAGATTGCTGCTTTCTCTGTTGGGCAGGTAGGGGAGGCTGCTCTTTCACAACTTAAAAAACAAATTCACTGTGACTGAGTTAGAATTCCTTGGTCACATTATTTACAGAAAATACTAAAATGCCCCTCACAGACTGTAGCCACTATCTGAGTTTCCTGTGCCAGGAAATTTCAAGGAATTTGAGCAATTCATTGGGCTAATAGCAGATGTCTGCTTTGACATGGTTTCTATATCTAGATACCCTTCCTAATGCCGAACACTTTACATCATGTACTGGGTGTTTTTTTCATGCCACCGGCACTACTGAGGTTACTGTGCAGCTTGCAAGACTACAAAGGAAGTGCAGATGGCTTTATACTAAGGTTAAAGTGTGAGAGAGGAAGGGGAAGAGCAGGTTCTTTGAAGGAGTTGCATGGCTATTCACATTTAGTAGGTGAGGGAGAGAATGATCATAGGTGTTAAATAAAATACAAGATACATTTGGATTAGATAAAATGGAGCACAGGTTTGTAGCAGAGAATGGAACCACAGATGCTATTTTGCTGGTGAATGAATTGTCAGTGAAATACTGTTAACCTAAAGGAGGATTTTGACAGGATCCTTTGATCACTAGTCTAGTTGGCAACCAAGCAGTTCAAAAAACATGTTTAGATTATAATAAAAGCATTAAAAACAGAGTAAGATCAACAATGTGCCCAACAAGTTGTCTACCAAACTACACTCTCAATCATCTTTTTATACATGTACTCAAAAAGTTCAAGACTATAGTGCACTAACTGTTCCCATCTTAGAAGCACAGAAAGAATTGTACAAGAAGCTTTAAACATTAACATAAACAAATGACCTAAAGGTAAATATGACCAAAATTAAGGTATTAATTAAAGACATAGGCCACATAAGAGTAACAACACCAGTGAAAGACCTAGCTCAGTATGGAGATGGGATAATCATGTTGGAATTTTTTTTCAAGAGTTTCAAAAATACTAACCTGTGTAAAACATGTCTATTAGCATATTGGCTAAACACTTGAGGTTTTTCACACAGCGTGTACATAAGGAAACTAACAAATCAAATGCTGCCGTAACAGTGGCTGGAGTGGTGCATACAGGAACAGCTTGCTCTGGTGGAAAGTCATTAAGTTTTCGACATTGAACTACAATCTTAGAAGCAGGAAAGATGAAATCCTCTACTAATTCCTGAAAATAGCATATGAAGAAAATTTACTCATTCATGAATCTCTTATTTTAGTGCAACATGGTAAAAGCAGCAGAAATTGCCAAGATCAATAATGAAAGGAATATGGACACATACTCTGATGAGATCTAAACCTCCTTTTTCTGCACCAATGTGAAATTTCTTGTCTGGAGTCTGGAATGAGAGAAGTTCTCTGGTAATTCCCAAATGTCCTTCCAATAATGCATTATCAACCTGGATCTCAGTTTGGGGCAAAGCTTGCTCCTGAAAAAGTAAATAAATACCCATATCAGTCTGTGGTTTCACAATCAAGGTACAAGTTAAATCAGGTCAATAGACATACTATGGACACATTAAAAGAAACCATTTCAAAAAGGAGTTGACTTTTAAAAGAGTGAACTAACAAGAATACCCTTCATTACTTTAATAATTAGCATTAAATTTTGTCTCTTTTTAGCTTTATTCCCAACTCTTATAGTTAATAATAAAGTTTAATTAGAATGCAAAAATTTTCTAACAATGTATAAATGGTAATAATATGTAATTTCACCCTGGTTCAAATTATCCTAGCAGGTTTATGCAGTAAAACCAAGGTATGGTGCCTGTTTCAAAAATTACAATCAAATGTTATGATTATTTTATTGATATCATCCATAATTTTTCCTGTACTTTTATCACCAAATCAAAATCTACAAACAGTCAGTAATTATTTGTTAGTATCTGATTTCTTCCTTGCTAGCATGGGTTTGGACTGAACTTATCTGAGTTAGAATTTTACAGTCAAATGCTCATCCTGTCACCAACCCTTACATGTTTTTGAAGTACAGAATGTGTTTATTTCATGTCAAGGAAAGTATATATAAAATAATAAATATGAAATGAATGGATAATCTGGGTATTACTATACATATTTCAGAAGCAAAAGTTTATTAACACATCGTATCATATGATTTGGTATGCAATAATGTGCGAAATTATATAAGATTATAACAGGTTTCCTTAACATTGAAGGTAATACTTCATTAGAGGTTTATTAGGTGATATGTACCAACAAAATTATGGTAGCCTAAGAAATTTTCAAATAAAGGATAATTAAATATACAGTTTGATTCATTTAGAGACAGTAGTGCTTGTGTAGAGCCAGTAACCAATCAAAATCATAAACTTCACATGCAAAACAAATTCATTATTTTCAACTGAAAAGACAAAGCAAAAATTGAGTGTATGTTAAGGTAGTTTACATAAAGCTAATGCATACTTCCATTTTGGGGATTACACTACTATAATCCCATCAAAGCATTTCACCTAATAAACCTCTAATGGAGTATTACAAAGTGGAATTAAGTAAACATTACTCTGTAATCTTGCCAAACTGTATGATGCAATGTGTTAATAATAAATGTTTGCTATTGAAACACAGACAGTAGCACCTAAATTATCCATTTGTTTCATCTTTATCACTGTAATTACACTGCATTAAACACACTAGTAAATCTTGGATACTTTTGGATTTGCAGAATACTGGATACCAGTGAAATATTCTTTCAACTTAACCACTAATCTGAATGGTTAATTCACCTAAGTTTTTCGAGTTATTCTGTTTAGCAGTGTGCTTCACTGTTGATTTGCCTTGATCTAAATGATCCTTTTATCTTTTACTATATATATATATATATATATTACATGATGGGCTTTCTACAGTTTCCATCTACCAAATACCCTTATATGGTATTGGTCATCTCAGAGCTTACACTACAGTCCCAAGACAACTGAACCCCAAATCATGCTGTTACAAAGAATACCTGCATAGTTAGAAATTCTATCTATTGTGCACAGAATATCTCCCAAATTACAGAACAACTTCATTTAAAATAGCTGATGCCAGAGATTTAAATACTTTTTGAAAGAACATCAAGTAAACTTACACGAATTTTCTTCAACCAGATTATTTCATTATTCAATAAAGTTTCAGCGTTTGGTAAACTAACTTCACTACTATAAGCATGATTGAGTAGCCTGAAGGTAAAACCAAAAGAATGTTATTTTACAATTAATATAACCAAATTTGAAAAGAAAATTTTAAACAAATTTAAGTTAAGCCCTTTGGCATTTAAAGTGGTGATATTTGGCCCAAATATTCCACTTATGTTGGAAATGACTAGATCCAACCTCTGTCACCTATTCTACAATGTCATTCTAAAAATAAACAGTCACATCACTAAAATCTCAAAGTCACGAGATAATGCAGGATTAATCCAAAACAATGTGAATAGATAAGAATTACATCTGACGGAGTATTTCTGAATGAGAAACGGCTGAACACAATACAAAATTTAATTGCAAATATTAAGTCAAACAGAACATTTGTTTGAAACAAATATTTCCAGATCAACTAGAAGGTTTATAAATTTACTTAGTTCAACAGGTCACATTTCAAAACCGAAAGCTATCATCATTCACCATCATTTTACATAAACCTCATGCCAGTATGTGTTGGATAGATCATCACAGTTTAAGTCATTTCTTATTTGTTGCTACTGCTCTCCTACATGGATTGGAAGGCAACTTTACAGAGTGTACTGGGTACATTTTAAAATGACAGCAACATAAAAGAGACTGTTACTAAATTCTGATCATTCATCAACCACTTCAAAGAATCTACTGAGTGCATTTTACCACAGCACCAGCACTGGAGACTTTCTCTTGTCTTCTGCAAGAGTAAAGAGTCCTACTTTACTGTAATGTTGTCACTATTCATTCGAGGCAAAAAATATGATCAAATCAAGTGGGTGAGGTATGAGTTTGGATGTGATAAGAGAGACAGAGTAATAATAAAAAGAAGGTGGTAGGAGAGGGAATAATGGAAGAGAAACAGTGACAGAATGACGGGAGAGGCAATGTTTAAGAAGAGACATCTCAAAGAAGGAAGCAAACATTTAGTGACCAAACAAAAATGTGTTAAATGAGCTATGGTTTTTTAAATTACACTTCTGCTTTAAAAAGGGGCAGACACATTGGCTAATGTAGTTCTAATCAATGAGCATCAAAAGGATGAGATGAATATGACTTGAATGCCTTTGCATTCACTCAGAGCTGACCAGAAGCTAAAGACAGAACTTGTAATTTGATATCAAAACACACCAGAAACTATTATTACACTGTCATATATATATATATATCCTTCACAAAGAAAGGGCTAGATCAATCTTAAGTTACTGAAATCAACTGATCAACTGTGTATATTTAGTTACCATAATAAGTTAAGTTATCGCATGACTTTAGTAAAAGTCCACTAGAAGTACCATATAATTAAAGAAAGCCTTGGTACTCTGGTTATTTTCTGTTTAAATCAATGTTTTTGCTCAGTACATTTACAGTAAAACAGAACTCAACCAAAACAAACTGACATTGCAGTTTTGAGCGAATTTAAAACAGTAGGTTCTCAGTAGAGATACAGCTCTTTGGTGTGTGGAAACCTAATGCAATAAAACATGTTTACAGTTATAAAATTTCAATGATTACCAACTCCTGAGCTTACTTAAGTTCACTAAGATTACTTTTTCTACAAAGTTGCTATAGAATTTGGGAAAAAAAGAAAAATTTCTGATATTGTAGCAGTTATTGAAGTGAGAGAATAACATTTAACATACCGACACAATAAATGAAAATATTCGTGTGCTTGCTTTGCATTTTCCTTCACTGTACTCTGAAATGAAATACAAATTGACTTTTGATATTTTTCATTAACAGTTTTGACAGTTATTGAAATCTCTAAATAGTTTTTATTGTTCAAAGACAAAAACAGACATAAGCAGAGAAAGGAACAGATAAATTACTTGCAACTATGAAACAACTTTAAATAATGAAATAAGATCAAGCCAAGGGATTTGGTAAAGAAAAGGATTTATTCTCCTAATTGGATGAATTAAAACTAATATGGCCTTTTTTTTTTTTAATTAATAATTTTTGTAAAATATCATTTAAAAATTGGGTATTTGTTGAGGATGTATTGGTTTTAGCAAATAGTTCGGTAAATAAGATAGAGTTACAAATGGGGCATAACCAAAAGGTGTTATATAATCATCACACACAACTGCACAGGTTTGTCAAGCTAATTTTACTCAAGGCATTTAGTCAGCCTGAGGAGGCAGGAGAAGACACCAGTTCAATAGATAGTGCAGTGGGATTGAAGCTGGAACTATGTAACTGCTAAGTAAACTTTTTAAACCACACAGCTATGCAGGCACCAACAAAACTGCCATAAACTAAAAACCTATCAAAATCAAGGGTTTACTTACAGACAACACAGTAAAGAGCAAAGTGATGAAGAAGGGTAGAGGTCGATTTCCACTACTACATTTTGTAGCCATTTGGAAAAACTGCTCAGCAGCCCATGTACGGATCTCCCTGAAAATAACGAATAAATATACAAAATGAATAACAAATAATAAACTGCGATATTACATTTAAAATTTTAAAAAGTGTTTTCTCCTGTTTTTCAAGTAAAACTTAAGAGAAAAGAAGGGAAACTAACAAACATTACAAACAAACTGAAGACTAATTCACAAATACATACCTGTTTTTACAAAGAAGGAGAAGATCGATGATGAAGATCTGCCATGCTTTGTCTTTATTAAGTGATTCTAAAGCAGCAGGACAAAGTGCCAAACATACAGAAAGCAGTTCTAAAGCTTCACGGGTAACTTCAATGTCTTCGGGCTCAGTGTTTTCTTTACCCTGCATAAAACATATTTGCAAAATCATGAGATAAACATAACATTCATTGATTTATCTGTGTATTGTCTTGATTTAGAAACAATAATCATTATTAAAAAATAACAAAGATGACAGAAATAAGTCCATAGTCCTTACCTTCTCAACAATCCGATGAATTTCTTCATTAGAGTCATGAACCAAATGCAAAGAACCCGTACATGATGACCAGGCAATTTTCTGAATAGCTTTAATAGTGTTCAAATCAGGAAGAGCACCAAAAGCCTAGAAAACAAGGGAGATAATATATTATATCAGATATACATATACCATCACCATTATCATCATTTAATGCCTGCCTTCTATGCTGGCATGGTTGAATAATTCAACAAGATCTGACGAGCCAGAGGACTGCATCAAGCTCCAAAGTTTGCTTTTGCCTAATTTTTATAGATCAAAGCACTTCCTAATGTCAACCACTTTTCAGAGCACACATTGGGTGCTTCTTTCGCAGAACTTACCCTCATCTAAGGGGTGGTGTAGTATTGAGGGAAGTGGCTTATGTCAAATGTTGAGAGGTTTAAGTATAAAAGAAGAACAGGAACAGGTGTCTTGCAGAGGAGATATATTGCTACTCCAGCTAACAAAAAAGAAAGCAGATGGTAGTGGTAATGATATAAGAAAGTATAAGAAAGAACATGGACAGAGGATTTGAAAGGGTGAGTGAGTAGGTAAATTTGTGAAGGTTTGAATGGAGAGTGACAGATAGTGAGAAATATAGACAGAGACGAATGCAGTAAACAAGAGTGGAAGTATAATTAATGGTGAATATCAATTTGAGGGAAAAGGTGAACAAAAAAAAGAGATGGGTCAGACAGGAGGAGGTAACAAGTAACTATACAAATGAAAGAGGAGAGTGAGGGGCAAACAGTATAATAAAACTGTAGATAGAAGTGAAGTGAGGCAATGAGAGAGGAATGCAGAGCAATAGAGGAGGGGGTGAGAGGAACATAAGAGTTGAAAGATGGAGAGAAGTGTTGAAGGCAAATAGGAGAGAGTGTTCTGGAGAAAGAGGCATTGAGTGCAAAGTATCATGGTCTGGAATGATACTGAAAATGCGGGATTAGTGACAAAAGATGTGGTTCTAAAGAGAGGGATAACTGATAGCACAGAAGAGGGTCATAAATACAGCACTTGAGAAGAGTGATGGAGTCATAGAATGTGTAGAGAAAGGCTTCACAGAGACAGATTGGGTGTTGAGGGCATGGACATAATATGCTTTCAAGATGTCATTTTTGCCGAGAAGGAACAAAAGGAATGCAAACTCTGCTTTAGGTGTTCCACAGGTAGTGCCATTGATATCATAAATTGCACCCAGTCAATACTGAACAAGGGTTGGTGCAGGAAATAGTAATTGGTCATTAAACATAACATACACCACAACAAAGTTGGCAGTGTTGTTGTGTATGTCAGATGATGAAGGACTATGACAAGTGGTAAGACAATTTGGGGAACTTTTAAAAACTTCAATTCTCTATCATTTTATACATTGTTTAAAAATCTATCCTTTACTCTGAACATATGATAACCACTCATATTAGGAATCACAGTACCAGAGTGCCAGCTCATAGTTTGGCCATTGAGTTTCCTGTCACTGAAAGTTGTTGAACTAATGAGAATTTGGTTGGGTCAAATTCTATTGCAGGTATACCACAGAAAGATGAGCTCTGTCAGGCGGAAGTTCTTGATATACTAATAATGCAATTAGTTAAGACCACTACTGCTTTCTTTTTTTCAATCAGGTCTCATCACTTGGATGCATTTTTAAGACATGATAGACTTCTATAATGCATGTAATTACAAAAGCAAAATACTACAAATCCTAATTAATTTTCAATATTTTCAAAAATATTTCATTTAAATATGTTTCTAGAAATAAAAGGCTCCCTTTAACCCTTTTGATACAAAGCTGCCTGAGACTACTTCTAGCATCTATGATACTAACTTCCTGTTTTAAAACGATTTAAGTCAAAAACTTACATTAAAATGTCATGTTAAGTCCCAAGTATTAGCTTAATAATGATAAAGTTATTTTACTAAATTCTTTATTATTTTTGAAGAACATCTCTACAGAAAAAGATATGTTAACAAAAGGCTTAATCTTCTCACATAGAACAATGATCTCCAACTTCAATAGCAGACTGCAAATTTTGAGATATTGAAGAGTTGTTTAAACTGACCTTAAAACATGACTAGTATTTTATCAACCCTCAAAAGGATGAAAAACAAAACTGACTTTGGTACATGATCTAAAAAGAATATAGCTCATAAATAAGATAATAAGACTAAGGTAGAGGATATAAATGTACATCCTAGATGATTAATAATTAGAATTGTGTTAATTAGTTTTACCTGTTCTTTCAGTTGTTGACCAAGGCGTGCAGCCACATTCCTTAATGTAAACTCAGATGTTGAGTTGGGGATGTATATCAATGCTTGTTGAAGAGTAACTGCATAATTATGTTCATTAACAGGGATTGGAGTGGTCTGAGAATCAGCACTACAAGCATCAACTGCAACTTGAACTTTGGCATGGCCAACAGTTGTGGTCATCAATTTGCAAATCTTCAGAACTGTCACATAGGCACTCCTAAAACCAAAGAAATTAATAATAGATCACTAGAATTTACATTGATCAAGTATATTATTTACATAAGATCAAATGATATAAGAGCATGGTATCGGATAGTGAAATAAAAGACTAATGAGAAGAAAGAGGGTTTTAAGCAGTACATTTTTGATTTATAATATTCAATATTTATATCAAATGATGTGACAGTGCAATGATAATAAGTGATGAGACAGTTAAATAAAATATTAATGAAAAAAAAAAAAAAATACAAAGGCAAAGTCTTCTAAATGGTACTTTTCATATATTTGTAAAGAAACTATTTCTTAATTTCTACCGGTTTTACCAATGAGACAAGAGATGCACAGAAGTAAATCAATGGTCTAGAAATTTTTACTATATTTCTGCAGATCAAAAATTACCTTTGATTTAGAACCAGCAAATAAATCAGTCAAACTGAAACTGATTTTTTTTTTTCTCACTTAACATTCAAAATATTTATATTTCTTAAGTAACGGTTAGCAAATCGAATCATGCCACAATAGATTAACCACTTTTGATGGTTAAAATCTAAAGGTTATTGGATCAATCTGAGTGACATTTAAACTCAACAACGCCGATGAGTCAAGTAAATTTATTGTGGTAGACAGCCCATACTCTTTTGGGCTGATTGGAAAAGATATTAAGTTTGTTTTGTTTCAATTTAAACATGGATGTATTCCCAGAGATATTAAAGGTTTTGTGGCTTGAGTCAACTGCTCTGATGCGAGAAGTAACGTGATGAGTCCGGCAAGACGCATTCCAGTACATTTGGAAAAAGAAGTGAAAGATGAGTTAAAGGGGGTGGTCATCACACCATTGGATTACTCTGTAGTCAGATGTGCCTCACCCGTGGTACAGCTGTGAAAAAAAGATGGATCTCTTCGCATGTGTCTTGATCACAAGGCTCATTTAAATGCACATATTGACACCTATTCTTTTCTCATACCATCAATTGACACTATCTTCTCCGGTATGTCAAGTGTGAAATTTTTCTCCACTTTCGATTTAAAGCATGTGTATTGGCAAATAACTTTAGTGGAGGAAGCAAGGTGGATTTGCACTATTAATACAACCAATGGTCTCTACCTGGTTAACAAACTTCAAACGAGCCTTAAGAATTTGAGTGGCTTATTTCAGAACTGCATGGAAGCTCTATTAAAAGGGATCGAAGGAGTCAGGGTATACTAAGATAAAAGATACTAATAGCAAAGCAAAACTGACGAGCAGAGAAAATGTGGTAGTTGCAAGGCTAACCAAGGTACAATCGCCATTAACAAAATAAGGTCATTCTCCAGAAGAAGAAATTTGACTTTTCTGGGAATGAAAATATCTGAAGAGGATATTTCTCCATCTCGTGTTGAACAAGTTATTTTCTTATATCTTGCTTTTGGTTGAACAGAGGGAAAAACGTCCACATATTTAATGTGTAATTGTAGTGAAAGTTTCATATTAGCAATTCAATAAGCTAACTTACCTTCTAGTAGGGAGATCAGCATTTGGCAAGAAATTATTTTTCATTAACATATTTAAAGATAATTGTACACCACCACTACGTACAAAATTATACTGGAAAGAGAAAGAAGAAATCTTTTTAAGAATGAGGAAACAAAAACCAACAATCACAAAATTCAAATATTAACCTAAAATTCAAACATCACTGTACTAATTTCATTCAACAAGACACCAGTATATTTAACCCTTTAATAATCAGATTACTCTGTCAAATGTAATGCATATTTATACACATTGTTTTGAATTAATCATGCATAATCTTGTTGCTTCATTATTTCAATGATGTGGTTGTATATTTTAAGAATGACATTGTTTAGTAGGTGTGAGAAACTGGATCTGGTTGATTTGAACATAAAACAGGTAGAATATTTAGGCCAGATATGGTCAGTTTAATTGCTAAAGGGTTAAAGTAAATAGAAAAAAATAAGCACTAGTATACCACTATTTGTCCTTTTAGTGATGATAAATAGAATAAAAATAAACAAAAAGGACAAGGAAGGACTGATAATTGCTTTCCATTAGAACATTAAAGAATTTTACCACATGATTTTAGAAATACCTTAACTGTTATGTGACATATTTAACTGTATATAAAATCATTATGTTTGTTTATTGATACATATTCTCTAATTATTCCTACTAGAAGTATGAATTTGCTGATAGGTGTAATCAAAGCAATGTTGAAAAAAAAAAAAAAAAAAAACTGCTAATCAGTTCTTGATAATTATAATGAAGAAAATTAATATTCTAAATTCGGAAACCATTTCAAGAGATTTAAAATAAAAATGGACACTTAATTTTAATAGCTAATTATATTTTTAAAATATGAATAACATACACAACATTAAATAAACTTTAAATTCATTTAATGTCTAGTCACCAATAATCATAGAAAGGTTTACCAAAACTGCAATATAATAAAACAGTTATAAAATAGGAGTATATACCCATATAATTATTTTAATGGCTGGTCAAAGAAGGAAGAGCAGCACTCTTCTGAGAGTGGTAGGAGGAAGGGAGCAAGTTATCTTCAAACTGGAAACCTAGCCCAGATGTTTACAACAGGGGGCACTGCTACAGACACCCAAGGGCCAGGTGATGGCTTTAAACTGAGTAACAGATTCTATCTTTCACCAAGAACAGATATTTCCTCCAAAGGGCTTCCACAAAGTTTCCATCTGCCATATTTTACTTACAACACTTTGGTTGACCTGAGGCTAATGTAGAAGATGCTTACCTATGATGCCATGTAGTGGGATTGAACCCAAAAACATGCAGTCATGAAGCAAGCATCATAATGACACAGCCATACTTGCACCCATTACACAGATAGAGAGACTTTTGAATGCTCGATGTTAAAAATGAGCTCTGTCTTGTTTCAAATACAGTCAGCAGAATAATGTCCCATAGGTCTTTCTGCTGCACATGGCAGCTAGTAAAGTTAGGCAGGGGGTAATAGCATCTCCATATAAAGTTTTACCATTTGTTTTTTTAATTAATTACCAGAATAGTTTGAACCCATGCACATTATGTGTTGGCTGTTGAAATATTAATCAAGAATGGGAGTGTTTTTTTTTTTAATGAGTTGTATGTAACATACAATATAGAGTGAAAAATTTAAATGCTTATTAATAGTATTGAAGCAGTGATATAATAGAAGACAATACCTGAAATTCAAAAGCATCATCAGAAATTGGAGCACCTGCTGGCATCAGCAGACTGTAAACCACCTAAAAAAAAAAATAACATAATATACTGTAATTACATAAATATGTACAAACAAGTATTTAAAAAAAAAAAGATTAGTAAATGAATATGAAAGAAAAAGAAAATAAAGATTTGGAAAAATTAATGAAAAATAAAAGCCCAAATTTTATTTCTACATACCTCTACATTGTAGAGAACTTGAGTTGAGGAGCCAATAAAAAACATGCTCTCAAGGGCAGCTGAAATACCACTTTCAGCTCTGGCATGTTCCATACATATACTGCGGAATTTCTCCATTGTATGGGTATCTACAAATAAAAATACAAGGTGAGTGCATATCCATAAAAATGTAGTACAATATTAGTTCTAGACAATAATACATTACTGTTATGACTTCAGGATCTGCAGGCTGAACCTCACTAGTCCAGGTTTCACAAACCCAGAAAGTTTTTATGGTCCCAGAACAATGATTTGTATCCACCTCAAAGCTTATACTATGTTTGTTACAAATGCCTTTTTACTAACATCTTAACCCTTAAGTAGGTCTACTGAGTGACCAGTTAGTGAACATGATGGTAACACAGTAAAACATTAAACATGGCATTAACTCTGTTACAAAGGCTGTCAAAGTCAACTAAACCTGAACTACGTACTAACATCAGTAACAGGCACAGGTATAGCTGTGGTTTAGCGTACTCCCTAACCATGTAGGCTCAGGTTCAGTCACACTGCATGGCACCTTGAGCAAGTGGTTTCTACTTAAGCCCTAGACTAACTAAAGCCTTATCATTAGTATTAGTAAATGGAAACTGAAAGAAGTTCATCATATGTGTGTGTGTGTGTGTGTAACATTGTTTTGATATCATGTGATGGCTGTAAATGAGCATAACCATCACACAAACAATGTTGTTTGTATCCAGACTTCCGTGGAAAACCTGTTCGGCCATGGAGAAATATTACCTCACTGGAAACAGGTGAGGGTTGGTGACATGAAAGACATCCAACAACAGAAAAGCTGCCTCAGCAAATTCATGGAAAAGAGACCATTAAATAATAATGATGATGATGAAAACAAGTCTAATACTGCTGGAGTATAATATCAGGAAGCAGTAGATAATGTAATATTTTATTGAGATATATACTCTTCACTAGTGATGGGTACAGAATTCTGTATAAGCTTTATTATTATTATTATTATTATTATTATTATTATTATTATTCAGTAGTTTTATTTTTATAACGTACTTTCACTTCACTACCGAGCGCAGCTCTGTGCGCCTTGGGTATGTGCTGTGGTTTGCTGTGGTGCTCTTATGTTTACTGTATTGAAAGTGTTTTGCGTAGAATGTGTGCAGTACCCAGTAGTGCAATTTTCTGTATGTTATATATATTTGTAAGTCCTGGTGTTTTTGTTATGTATTTGTCTGAATATTTTTTTATTATACCTAAGGCACCTACTATGATAGGAATTGTTTCTGTTTTTAGATTCCACATTCGAGTTATCTCTATTTCCAGGTCTTTGTATTTTGAAAGTTTTTCCATTTCTTTTAGAGAAACGTTGTCATCTGCTGGTATTGAAACATCAATTAGAAGGCATTTTTTTCCTTCATGATCTTTGACAACTATATCTGGTCTATTTGCCTTAATTTCTCTATCTGTGTGTATTGGCATATCCCAGAGTATGGTTGCTTTCTCGTTTTCTGTGACCTTTTCTGGCGTGTGTTTATACCATCTTTATTATTATTATTATTATTATTTCCAGTATGGCTTAGTGGTTAGGGTGTTGCATGAGGGCACATGGTTTAGTGGTTAGACTGTTACATTCACAATCTGGCAATCATGATTTCAATTCCTAGACCGGGTGATGTATTGTGTTCTGGAGCAAAACACATCATCTTACATTGCTCTGCAATCACTTCAATACTTGACGCATGGTACACCATGCACCTGTTCAGGCATCTATTTGATGGAGGGAATGAGTTAATATGCGGCACGATAAACAAATTATTTATGCAAGTCGTTTGGCAAAAAGCTGAACACTCATATGTTGTCTTCGACAGAAGAGTCCATCATTATTATTATTATTTCCCGCAGTGTAGCATCAATGAATTTAAAAACTTGCAGCAACTTGAAAGATGCATGATGCATTCCTAAATAGTAGTACCTTTTCAAATTTATATGCAAAGTTCAAAATATATACACATACAAATAATAATATCATACCAGCTGACATAATTTTTAAAAGAGCTCTAGCTGTGTCTCTTAATTTTGGTAACTGAAGATGACAACCTAAGTCCGACAGTTGGAAAAGAAATCCTGTGTAGCGATTCACTTGAGCCATAAGCTAGAAAAAGATAAGAGGAGAAACATTCAGCAAAAATAGAACAGAGTTAAACTGATTGGTAATTTTAATATGAAGATTATTCTCATATTTACACTAAAAATAATATTAGCACCATCACACTGCTGCCAAAAACATATCTTTTGAGATTTGCATGTGCCACATTTCTAACAAACTGTTAAATTTCTCAAAGCTCTACATCTTACTCCTCATCATTCACCACTTAAATTACTCTATAACAAATACTTCACTTTTTAATTCTTTAGCATTTCAACTGACAATATCTGAACCAAATATTCTACTTGTTTCATGCTCAAAACTAGCCGGATCTGGCTTCTCATACCCTTCTCTACGATGTCATTGTAACAGTAAACAACCATACTATCAAAATCTTGAAGCTACAAGATTATGCATGATTAATTCAAAATAAAGTGAATAAATAAATAGTACCAGCGTCGCCTTCTAGCACTTGTGCTGGTGGCATGTTAGAAAATCATTCGAGCGAGGTCATTGCCAGTGCTGCTGGACTGGCTCCCGTGCAGGTGGCACATAAAAAACACCTTTTTGAGCGTGGTCGTTGCCAGTACCATGTGACTGGCCCTTGTGCCGGTGGCACATAAAGGCACCCACTACACTCTCGGAGTGGTTGGCGTTAGGAAGGGCATCCAGCTGTAGAAACTCTGCCAGATCAGATTGGAGCCTGGTGCAGCCTGCTGGCTTGCCAGTCCTCAGTCAAATCGTCCAACCCATGCTAGCATGGAAAGCGGACTTTAAACGATGAACGATTTAACAGCGTAATCTGAATGCTACATCTCACTCTTCATCATTCATCACTTAAGCTCCCCTGTATAACTACTTCACTCTTTATTTCACTCTACATTATTCACAACATAACCCGCTTTATCACTACTTCACTCATCATTCTCCACTCTTTAAGCCTCTACATCTCATTCCCCATCATTTACCACTTAAGCTACACTATCACTACGTCTCTCAGTAAGCCTCTGTTTCTTCCCCCATCATTCATCACTGAAGCTACTCTCTCACTTCTTCAAATGAAGTAACTACATTATTTGCATATCTCAAGATGCTAAGTCTCATGAAAATGATGACAAGAGACCGCAGCAAGTAATGAGATGTTATGAAGGAACACAGCTGTCCAATCCATGCCAACATGGACAAAACAGACATAAAACTGAAGACTAAGAAACAAGTACATTGGTAATCATACAAAATACTACAATTAAGGTTATTATTATCAAAAACAAAATTTTTAATAAACTTACTAATATTATACAGATTAAAGACATTTTCAATTTTCAAAGTTCATACATTCATCTAATTTTTTATATCTTCAAATAATTCAAAATTCATCTAGATCTCCATTTTCTCCACCTGGAAAGCAACCCTGCCATAGGGTCCCATCATTAGACTTTCCATTTGGATTCTCAAGCATGACCAACAGAGACTATGGTTATTATCCAATCATCTTGTTCTAGGTCTACTCCTAGGTCTTCTGTTGGTTGGCTTAGTTTGAAGAATTTTGTCTAGCAATTCTTTCATAAATCATACACGATTTATGTAAACGTAACAAATATCAAGTCAATAATGTACTTACCACACCAGGCAGACAGCTTTCAGCTTCTATGTTAGGTCCATCATAAGTATTATGAGGAGAACCTCCAGAGCTATCAGAACTACTGTCTGGGCTGGAAGGCATATTACTTCCAACTTGTACCAATTTAGCCGAGACGGCCTGAAAAAGAGAAGGTTTCTTGTTGGAAAAAATGTTTCTTTACATGTTAATAAGAACCAAAAAAATTTTTTTTGTATTACTGATAAATGTAAAAGAAATTCTGCAGCTCAGTAAACATACAATAGTAATGATATCTAAACAATTTGATATTTACAATTGGTGTGATTCTACACTGATAATGGAGTCAAGTTGGTGAAAACCCAGTCAAACTGATCTTCACAATAAACACAGAGATATACACAGAAATACATATACACACACACATACACAGGCATAAATATACATACATTGTTTCATTTCAACCGAGAAAACATTTTCTACACAAAATGTTGCTCTTTTCATACTTTCTATTTAAAGTTTCCAATTTTGGCACAAGGTCAACAATTTGGGGAAGGGAGTCGATTACATCAACTCCAGTGTTCAACTGATACTTATTTTATCAACCCCAAAAGGATGAAAGGCGAAGTCAACCTCAATGGAATTTGAACTCAGAACATAAAGATGAACAAAATGATATTAAGCATTTTGCCTGGCATGCTAACGATTTTGTCAGCACGTCACCTTAAATTCAAAGATAAAATATCAATAACAAAAAAAAAAAAAATACTACTGTACATTTTTTTCTTTTTTCTATGAGATGTCTTTTGATTACAGAGTCATGAAATGAAATTACATAAAAGAAGATATAACATTTGAAGGAGATTACCACTTACAGTTCTATCTCGAAGAGGAATTTGTGATATCAATTTTTTATCTTCACTAGGATCTAGAAGCTCTCCATTAACATACATGTCAACTTTAATGCTACTACTGCTAACTTTCACTCTGTTTAAAATCTGTCGTCTCACAGAACCTAAAGTGTCATTGGTATGGGACCAGATGTCAAGATCTTCTATATGCCTCCCTTGGTTAGGAAATCTCACAGATAATGTCACTAGGCGTCCTCGACAAGCTCTGCAAAAGCAAAAATAATTACAATATTAATACAATAATAAAATACATAGCATTGTCATCATTTTAACATCCACTTTTCCATTCTTACTGGAATATGTTGAGGCAAATTTTCTGTAGCCAATGTCCTACTTGTTGCCAACCCTCACCTGTTTCCAAGCAAATCACATTGAATGAAAGATATCCATTACAAAAGTTTATCAAAGAAGACTTGAGAGGCTACAAAATACATGGAGCCAGAATGAAAGAATGGGAGACACCATTAATGTAGGCATTGTAAAATGAATGATAAAATGATGATCACAATGATGAATATGATATAAATTTGAATATAGGCGTAAGAGTGGCTGTGTGGTAGGTAGCTTGCTTACCAACCACATGGTTTCGGGTTCAGTCCCACTGCATGGCACCTTGGGCAAGTGTCTACTACTATAGCATCAGGCTGATCAAAGCCTTTTCTGAGATTTTGGTAGATAGAAACTGAAAGAAGCCTGTCGAATATATATATATATATATATATATGTACATGTGTGTGTTTGTCCCCCCAATATCGTTTGACAACCGATGCTGATGTGTTTACGTAACTTAGCAGATCGGCAAAAGGGACCGATAAAATAAGTACAAGGCTTACAAAGAATAAGTCCTGGGGTCAATTTGCTTGACTAAAAGCGATGCTCCAGCATGGCTGCAGTCAAATGACTGAAACACGTAAGTAAAAAGAAAGAATAATATGATATAAATTTGAAAATTGCCTTTCTGAGGTCGTTGCAAGTCATCTCTATTTCAACAGTGAATACAGTTTCATCATCACCATCCTTTTAATGGCCACTTTTCCATGCTTCCATGGGTCAAACAGAATTCACTGAGGCAGATTTTCTACAGCTGGATGCCCATCTTGTCACCAACCCTCACCTGTTTCCAAGCAGGGTAATATTTCCCAACAGTCAGACATGTTGTTCAGAAGACGAAAAACAAACAATGCTTGTATGGTGGTGACATACACTTACAACTATTATGTGATATCAAGAGTACACACATATATATACACATATATATATAAAAACACACAAAAACACTAGACAGGCTTCTTTCAGTTTCTGTCTAAAAAATTCATTCACAAGATTTTAGCTGGCTCAGGGCTATAATAAAAGACACTTGCCCAAGGTGCCATGTATTGAGACTGAACCTAAAATTATATGGCTGGGAAGCAAGCTTCTTAACCACACAACCATACCTGTACTTTTATTCTGTCATAAAAATCCATTATAAAAATATCAAAACCCACCATTTAATGAAGAACAGATTTTATCAATTACAGAAGGATGAAAAAAAAAAAGCCTTTAACTCTAATCTGCAGAGATTAGCCTATCTTATTATCAACATTCATCTAGAAAAGTTGGATCTTTTCCCTTTGAACGGCAGATGGAGAAATTAATTTTTTGTAACTAAACACTTTCAAAATTCGGACACTGGTAGAATGTGTCATATAAAACATCTTTTACTCTTAGTGTTGTTGAGAAAAGTTTCTATTTCCAAAGTTATTTTGTGTTAAAGTTGTTGTATTTTGGTAATTTCAACCGATCAATGACGTGCATTCAGCTGAATAAAATTACTGCCGCAGTTTGTCAACAACAACTTCCGGCAGTGTATATTTCGTTTGTCACCGTTATTTATGACATATTTCCTCTCAGTTACGTTTGTATGAATAAACGAGTGTATCTGAAGCATGTTTACTTCATGGCACCAACATAATCGTTCGTGCATTTCTACTGCTTTTTTTTTTTTCCTGTTTTTCAGCTACTATTTTCAGAAAGACTTTTTCGCCACCCCCCCACTCCCCCTCCAATTTCTTCATTTTTCACTTTTTTCTGTAACTCTAACTCTAAAACCCCAACCCTAACCCTAAAACCCTAAAGCTAAAACCAGTACAAACGCACAAATGATGTCATAAATAACAGTAACAAACGAAATACACAAATGATAGTTGTTGTTGACAAACAACACCAGTAATTTTATTCAGCTGAATACATCATCGATTGGTTGAAATTACTGAAATACGACAAATGAAATAACTTTGAAAGTAGAAACTTTTCTCAACAACACTAAGAGTAAAAGATGTTTTATATGACACATTCTATCAGTGTCCGAACTTTGAAAGTGTTTAGTTACAAAAAATTAATTTCTCAATCTGCTGTTCAAAAGGAAGAGATCTGGAAAAATCCAAGAACTGTCTTATAACATAGCACTCCAACTGACCAACCAAACAGATAGAATGAGAAAGACATAAAAATAAAACCTACCTTCCCAGAGGTAATATTGATCTTTCTTCCCCATAGGCTTCATCACATTCAGCAACATACTCCTTGAGTACAGTGAGAACACGAACCATACGCATTGCTTCTTGCATAACTCTATTCTTACTCTCTTTGTCATCCTCTAACACACGAACAATGTCATAAGATGGTTTCAGACGGTCTATACAAGTCTGAATGAAGTCTTCATGAATATCTACATGGTTCTGTTGTAATTGAGGACCAAGGTTAGTAAATATTTCCTTTAAGAGAGCAACTGGTTTCTCAGCAACACTTTCTGGACTGTTTAAGATTACCTGAATATAGAAGAAAATATGTAAATATTAAAAATACTGATTCTTAAAAATCAAAACATATCCTAAATTAAAAAATATAAAGGTAAACAATAATAATCTTTAAATTTTTTCCGTCACATTAATAGTGTTTAAGAAACTTATCAATAGTTTTACCATAAATTAATTTTACAGAAATAAACCATGGAAAACAGTACATAACAATATAATTAAAACTGTCTTTTTAAATGTGATCTTTAAAAGATAATTATTTCATTAAATTGTGTATCACTATTTCATTAAAATAATTTTTAAAAGAAACTTTTGCATATTTTAAAATGCATTTAAGATAATTTAATCTCTTAGAATTATAACAGCATTATATACATACCCTCCATAAATATTCTAAACCAATCAGTTCTAGATCATTCATCATATGACCTCCTCTTCGTTTGACTACAAGTTTGTTCTCTTTCAAATTGACATGCTTAAAGAATCTCTCATAACAACTAAACAAAACAAAACAAAAAAAAATAATTACTGTCCAGTTGTCTTTCAAAAAAAAAAAAAAAGTTAGCCAACAAAACAATTTCATATTTATTTAAAAGATAATAAATTTTATTAATTTCAGTAACATAGTTACAGGATACGAAGGAATTTCTTTCCTCTACAACAACACACTCCTTCCTAACCCCCTGCCATGGGCAACCTACAACCACAGAACTTTCTGAATAGCATGCCTAACAAATAAAATTATCTTCAATTTCATTTTCTAAATTTTTTTTAGTAGTGCTGCCCACCTGATGATGAGCCATGTCTCAAGCGGCCCACTCCTCAAAAAAGGTTGCACAAGCCTGCTTTAGCCTTTCAACACCTGTCATGAAGTTTCCTCTACTACACTCACACTCAATCAAAGGAGATTTTTTTTTTGTCTTGCAGGTGACATTACTCATGCCAGAGCCAGAAAAACAGCACCCACTCTGGAAAGTGGTTGGCATCAGGAAGTGTATCCAGCTAGAAACCATGTCAAAGTAGACGGAGCTCGATGCAGTCTTCAAGCTTATCAGACCCTGTCTGATAAGGTCCATGTTAAATGATAATGATAATGATTTGTATTGTCAACACAAAGAAATTAATGTTGTGATCAAACTTTCTTTTTCCTTCTAGATGTAAATGCTTAATTAATAAGTAGTTTTAATAAAAAAAAGAACAAAGTATGAATTGTGCTTTTTATACATTTTACTTCTTTCAATAGATAACTGGAAATAATTTCAACATATCACAACTTTACATTTAGAATCAGACCTTTTGCACTATCAAATATACAAAGACATGTAAGACCACAGTGTAAACTAGTATTTCTAAAATTTAACCTTTTAGGTACCAACCTGAGACCATCTTGGTTCTCTAATACAAATTTCGTGTTTTACAGTGATTTAAATTACAAATTTCCATCAAAATTGAAATGTTAGTTTATATTTCAATCTCTAGCTTCATAATGACAGTTACCTTCTTAAATTCTTTACTTTCAAAATTAACTGAAATAACAGCACTGTATTTCAACAGAAATATGGTAAGAAGAGTTAATATTAAGAGTGAATACATCTTTCAAGTTCTCAAAAGATATATAACAGAAGAAGATATGTGTATTTCTGGAAGACAGCTAACAGATGAACCAGTTAAAAGTTCATAACAAATAAGATCTGTCTATTATTAACTAATCAAGCTAGAAATAATGTAATTTATTCCAAAGTCATCGTCATCATCATCGTCTTTTAATGCCCACTTTTTGTTGCTTGCATAGGTCGGATGGAATCCATTGAGACAAATTTTCAACAGATGGATGCCCTTTCTGTCACCAACATTCATTTCCTAGCAAGGTGGTATTTTCACTAAGGCCAGATAGGTTTGTCATAGAAAACTGGAAACAAATAACACAACTTGCATGTCTGTGACACTCATTTACAATCATACAAGCATTATATGATGTCGAGACAAAGGGCCATGTCCACTCACACAAACGTTATCACATACACACAACAGACTTCTTTCAGTTTCCACTCACAAGGTTTTGGTTGTCCTGGGGCTATAATAGAAGATATTTGCCCAAGGTGCTGCACAGTGGGCCTGAATTTGGTTGGGAAGCAAGAATCTTAACCATGTATATAAAACAATACATGCTAATTTTAAGTATTTAGAATGGAAACAACACCAAGATTAAAACCTTTACAACCATGTACAAATTATTAAATACTTCCACAATTAATATGACAATTAGAAACAGAATATGTATAAGTTTCAAAAAAAATAATACAACTTACTTCATTCCATTTTCTGTAAGAAGAGCAGGATCTAACAAGAGGATATTTTTCTCAAAAAAATCTCGAGTAATATCAGGATCGAGATCTGGTTCTTCTCCCATTAACTGAAAAAAGATATTAAATTTAACTTCATTTAAAATCACATTTATAAAAGAAGAATAATGTCATCTCTTGGAAGGAAGAGTATTTATAAAAAAAATTAAAATTAAAATTAAAAAACTACAATGATTCTAGCCTTTAATTTTGAATTTTATACTAAGACCTACTATATCAAATTTAGTAAGTCATCATCAACATCATCATTTTAACATCTTTCCCAAGCTTTCATAGATCAGACAAGAGTACACTGGGGAAGAACTTTTTACAATTGAATGCCCTTCCTGATGTCAACATCTCTTTCAAACAAAATAATAATCTCCCAATCTATCAAATAACAGCCCAAAATTGTTACACAGAGAACTGGAAATAAACAACATCCTCTGACAAAGCCTTTTTTGTTTGCAAAGAATGCATAAGTCAAAACATCTCAAGAAGCCTGGGTATGCATTTGTAGTGGACTGCAAGCAAATGACACAGTTCACATGAACAATGACACCATTGTTTACAATAGCAAATACAACTAAAGAGGAGAAATACAAAAACACACACAGTGCATTTTGTGAGTCACTGGCACAGACACCTCTTGCATGTTGCCAGCACAAGAACTTTTTGTATGTCACCAGCATGGATGCCTTTTGCATGTCAGTGGCACAAGTGCCTTTTGCAGGTCACCAGCACAGGTGCTTTTTGTGTGTTACTGGCACAGATGGTTTTGCATGTTACCAGCACAAGTGCCTTTTCTGTGTCACCAGCACAGGTACCTTTCATGTGTCACCAGTATGGGTGCCTTTAGCATGTCACCGGCATGGGTGCTGGTGTGTCTCAACACTGTCGATGAACTATTCCCATTAATAATAGAAATTATAATAATGGTCTCAAACTTTGGTGCAAAGCCAGCAGTTTTGAGGAGAGGGACTTAGTAGAGACCCTCAACCCAGTACTCCGCTGGTACTTTATTTTATCAACTCCAAATGGATGAAAGACAAAGCTAACCTCAGTAGGATTTGAACGAAGTATGAAAGTAACTGAAAGAAACACTGCAAACATTTCTCCCAGTGCTCAGATGATTCTGCCAGCTTAGCTCCTAACTGGTGTTTCAAATTCTGACACAAGACCAGCAATTTGACTCCTATACTCAACTGGTACTTTATTTTAGCAACACCGAAAGGATGAAAAGTAAAGTCAACCTCAACAAGATTTGCATTCAGAACTTAAAGAATTGAAAGAAATACTACAAAGCATTTTGTCCAATGTATTAACAATTCTGCTAGTTTGTTGCTTTAACCCTTTAGCATTTGAACTGGCCATATCTGGCCACTCACGCCTATCCTACAATGTCTCTCTAAATAAATAAACAGTCACATCATCACAATCTCACAGCTATGAGATAATACACAATTAACCCTTTAGCATTTAAACCAGCCGTATCCAACCCAAATACTCTTATTTTTTTTACATTCAAACCAACCAGATATGGCTTCTCACACCTGCCCTACAATGTCATTCCAAAAATAAACAATCACATCATCAAAATCTCAAAGCTACAAAGTAATGCAAGATTAATTTAAAATAATGTGAATGAATAAGCATGACCTTTTGACAGAATAATCTGAATGCTAAAGGGTTGATATTAGTAATAATAATAGTAATAATAAATGATTATTACCTTAGCAAACCATTTAAAGCAAGACTCTCTGTCAGCCACATATATAGCATTTTCAGCTAAACATTTCCAAATCTGAAAAGAAAATATTTAAATAAGATAATATGCAACAATGGTTCCTGAAAAGATAAAATTTATTAGTTTCGAAGCTGTTACAAAGCACAGTCATTAAGATAATAGTTTACTATGATTCTTAATTTATTTCTCATGTACAAACTATTCAACTACAGTCATTTATCTTATGCCGGTATATCTGGTCTCAAAGAACAACAATAGAAGAGAGCATTAATTAACTAACACTAAGCATTATCTGGATCTTGTTCAAAACGGGGGCACCAGTATTTTCTTAACGAAACACTTTGAAACTTGGGACACTGGTAGAATGTGTCATATAAAACATCTTTTTCTCTTAGTCTTCTTAACAAAAAAACGTACATCGCAAGTTATTTCATGTTAAAGTTGTCGTATTTCTGTAATTTCAACCAATGACTGACATCCATTCAGCCGAATAACAGTAAGTGCTGACTACATAAACAAACGATTCTCGCGGTGATAAAATTATTATTTCCTTGTCAAAAAATGGCTGAAGCATATTGGCAGTAGCTAATAAACCTTTCTATTATAGGCACAAGGCATGGTTTTTGAGGGAAGGAGCAAGTCGGTTAGGGAAAACGAACACACGTGTGTTGCCTCTGCAAAATGTCAGAAGTAATGGAGATTAAATACGCTTTACACCGCTTAAAGTGCCAAAGGAGTAAGTGTAAACAGCTGAATACTTGTCAGTGATTGGTTGAAATTATCGAAATAAGACAATTTTTTACATGAAATAAATTCGAATATAAAATTTTTTTTTCTGTTCTATAACACAAAATAGATAAGTATACGAAGTTTGAAAGTCTTTCGGTACCAAAAACACTACATAAAACATAAATGAAAACTGGTGCCCCCGTTTTGAACAAGATCCCATTATCTTTTATATAACTAAATCACAAATCCGATTAAATTTTACTGGTATTTCTAAAAATAATGATTATAGAGATTCCAATTTAGCTTGTAATGAAAACTAATTACAATACTGTGACTAAATAACACCAAGTAATGAAAGATCTAATTTTGAAAACAAAAAAAAAATTTGATGCCATGAAGTGTGAAATTCCCATACGAGAAAAAAAAAATAGAAATTGGTCATTTAAATTAATCATCTTTGCTAATATCATGTCACCTCAGCTGCTAATGTTTTAAACAAGTGTTCAAAAGTTTGTTAACATAAATCAAGGTCTTTCAACGAAAAACTATACTGCTTACAAGAAGGGGATGTTATAAGATAATTAGAATAAAAACCATTAAAGAGAAACAATTGAGAAAAATATAAGAACACTGATTTTTGAAGAGTTTATTAATAACAAAATAAAGATTTGGTTTTAGTTATGGACAACAAAAAAAAATGAAAAAGACATGATAAAACATTTTACTTATAAGAAGCAATTTAAAAATTTAGTATTGTAAGGAATTAGTTTTGGGTATATTTCTATCTGCCATTATGTACTGGCGAAGGCCAAAACATAGGGAAGAGTTCTTTTCCAAAATAACTTTCAAACAAAAAAATTAAAATAAATCTTTAATGAATTAAATTTATGATTACTATAAATACAAAAATATCATTTCTGATCTCAATTTAAAACAAATTTGGCAGCAACAATTGGATAAGACAGCTGTAAAAAGGATATTAGAAATAAAATTCAGTTCTAAAGGACTGTAAAACACAGCCTGTCTCTCATAAGGAAAGGCTTATTCTTGATGACATCACTGCATTTCTTAACATACTAAAATCAATAGCCAACTCCACTCCATAAAGTGGCCAACACTGTCAAATTATAAAAGGCTACAATAAGTAAGACATGTTCCAATTAAAAATATTCAAACAATACTAAATTTGGATATTTATTCAAAAGAGCTTTTTATCTACAAATATAAAGCTCAAATTTTCTTATAAAAAGAAAGCAAACTTTTAAAAACAAATGAAAATTTAAACAGAATAATGTCAAAACAGAAACATACCATTAAAAGATGGTGCTTCAACAATGTCACCTTCCTAGAAATAGCAACCAAATCTCCCTCAAATTACACCTATCTTTAAAAAGAAGGCATTATGTGGTCCTAGAAACACTAAGTTTGAATAAAAGACGAGATGGTCATGGCTGGAATACCTTTGGTCTTATCAATCAAGAAGCAAAACTTAAAGAAAATTACAGAGGCAGGAGATAGTCAAGATCAAATGATAGAAAAATAAAGCTTTATGTAGGAAGGAGCAAGTAGAATTTTCAACCTCAGCTTGAAAATTGAAACCAAAGGAAAGATAACTGCAAGATTTTCACACATGTAAAACCTGGAAAAAGATACCCTTAAGTAAGAAACAGACCCAATAAGCTGAGTATGGGATTTAACCAGTGAAACACTTGAGTAACTCTTCATTGGATGTTTGTTCCAAGACATGTATTTTTATACAACAGGTAGAAAATACTCTAGATCTATGCTGACCTGAGGCCCAACAACAAGCTAAATAACTTTAAAAAGATATAATTACAAACCAAAATAAATTTAAATGGATATGATCACAAACCAGGATAAATTGTTGAAAATTGTTGTAAGAAATGGCTGGGCTAACACAGAAAGATACTAAATAACCAACCTAACATAAAACATGATCAGGAAAATCGATATGTTGCCCTTCAGAAAGGAATAACTCTTTGAAAGAGTCAAGGACAATTTGGTGGGGATTTAAGAATATATTTTCACTATCTCTATTCTTTGCATTAGAATATGTCAGATTTTCAACTTCATGTACGTTTTTTTTTTTTTTTTTAACTTTTTAATGATAAAAGAAATGCTGTAATATTTTCTGACTGCTACAAAAAGGGAATCAAAGCCAGTTATAGGTTAGTTTTGTAGTAACTAGTCCCCTTCACTTACACTCAACTATATCAATTTTATTTTCCTTCCTCCTTACAAAGTTTTATGCATATTTTCAAATCACCACAGATTTGTAATTTTAAAAGAAGAATGCAATTTTTTTCCCTATTTTAAGCTTCAATACAAGAACCAGATAAACAATCTTAGTGAGGAAATTAATGCCCAAACATTAAAACCAAGTAAATGCTATGCTTACAATGAATAAACTAGCATTGAATGGGTCTATACAAAAACATATCTCTATACCCTCATTGTGTTATTTTATCAATATGGATTGATGTTTGTTTCAAGTTTTAGTCTACACTACATGCTCTCTATTAGCAGTAGTAGTTCTACTACTAATTTACAGTATGTGTCTTAAATTTCCAGTTTTCTGCTAACAGTTGAGTGCATTGAGTTGGCAAAGTAGTATCAAATTAATAAGATTAGTTTTCAGTAAGTATTGTTGAAGATTATATATTTCATATACTACCATAATGAAATGAAAACATACAAGGTATAATACCTGCTTGGCTTGAATTTCACATAACCAAAGTTGACCATCTTTCAGTAAAAACCTTTAAAAATAAAAATACATTTAAAAAGAGGGGAAAAAATACATTACAGAGAACAAAGTGCTTAAAGTTTTAACACAAAGTATCTTAGATTAACCATTTTGATACCAATTCACTTGAGACTGCCCTGGTTCTACGACACAAACTTCTTGCTTTAAAATGGTCTAAATTAAAACCTGCAATCAAAATTTCATGTTAATTTGTTCCAGACACCAACTGAATAATGATAAAGTTATTTTACTACATCCTTCTTTATTTCAAAACTTAACTGAAACATAGGCAGCGTATTTCAATAGAAATGGGGTATCAAAAGGGTTAAAAAGATTAAATATTTAACATAAGTCACAGATGATTTTTAACTGCTACTGATAAAGCATTCAAAAAGAAAAAAGAAAAAAAATTAAACACTGGATCTGAAAATATTGCTTTTCATATAAAAAGTAATTTAAAATGACTGAAAAAGTAAACTAAACTACAACCACAAAAACAACAATGTAGGTAACATCACAGGACACTTCAACAAAATGAGCCAACTGGGTTGGTAAAATGTTAGGGATGGTGGCAAGGAGAGAAATAAGCATAGCAGTCTTGGATCAGGAGAGAATAATATAATCAGCAATTCCAGGGAAGTAGTGACTCTAAAAGAAAACAGCTCAATGGTCAGTGCTTTACAGTATCAAGTCTTGCCCACCAGCTGGACTGTGACTTCTCTTCACAATGTAGTTTGTGTGTGTGTGTGTGTGTGTGTGTATTTGTGTGAGTGTGTGCATGCACATGCAAAGTGAGAAAAAGAGAAAATACGAAGACATAAAAAGATGGCCGGGGGGGGGGGGGGGGAGAAAAAGAAAAGAGAAGGGATAGAGCCTAACTTCATTACTCTTAATGTGTCAGCAATATTCTAGAGTACAGAGCACCGAAAATTTTCAGTACGTAAAGAGAGAAATAGGGTTTTGCAGCCATAGACATCAAGGAGGTCATCACAGAAGACTAAGAGATTGCTTGAAATAACAGTCACAGGAAATGTGATGGCTGAACAAAGCAATGAGGAAAATTAGAAAAGACAGAACTGTGGATTTGTTGAACTTTGGTGTTGTTGGAAGCAATAACTGAAGACAACCAGGACTAACAGAATATGAAATTTGTGAGTCATTAAGGGTACAGTAAGCAGTCAGGTTTGACAAAGCCAGGGAATGTTGGCATACAGAGTTACATTGCATTTAGGTCTTAGCACGGCAGAGGTTTGTTTTAACCCTTTTGATACCAACCCACCTAAGACTACCCCAGGTTTTATGACATAAACTTATTGTTTTAAAGTGACTGAACTTAAAACTTCCCAACAAAACTTCATGTAAATTCATGAGCCAAACACCAACAGAAGTTATTTTATTAAATTCTTCATTATTTTAAAAATTAATTGAAACAAAGACACTGTGTTTCAGCATAAATATAGTAACAAAAGGGTTAACAGGAAGACTAAAGCAAAAACTCAGGACTAGCTGCTGACTACTGTACCAGTTTTTGGGAGGACCTAAACAGGCTTGCCATACATAATATCCTTGCCAAGGGGTATCAATCAAGGACTGGAGAAGTATGGATACAAGATTATGTACCAGCTGACAGAACTGTTTCTTGGTACAACCCATAGTTTTAGGATTTATAACTATCTAGAACAACAGTGCTTTCTTGCAATTAATAGCACACCACCTAAAGGAGGTGTTACTTAAATCCAAGTGACACAACAGACTAGTGTCCGCTAAATATAACCAAGCTCAATAAGCCTCATACTTCTTATTCTCACATATACAAGTAGTAAATATTTTAATAAAATGGAAATATAAAAACTTCAATAATATTTTATCATTTTAGTGAAGTGTCTGTGAGTTAATAAACATCTAAAAACTTGTGCAAAAATTAAAATAATTAAATGAAGTGTCATCAAAACAAACCGTAAGAATCGGAGTCGTTCCTGCACTTGTTGAATATGATTGAATCTGCCATCAGGATAAATATTACTAGGATCTTCAAATGGATGTTCTAAAACAACAAAAGAAGAAGAATTTAAACCAGATAGAAAGATTGTGTTTTTATTGTATTGTTCAGTAATTAATCTAACTAGTGACATTCAACTACAAGGAATCATTAATTTGCTCATTTTACAAAAATCATTAAATTTTTTGGAATTTAGAATTATTTGCCTATTATTATTACTATTATTATTATTATTATTATTATTATTATTATGGCAGCAAACTGGCAGAATTGTTAGCATGCCAGGCGAAATGCTTAGTGGTATTTTGTCAGTCTTCACATTCCAAGTACAAATTCTGCCAAGGTTAACTTTGCTCTTTGTCCTTTTAGGGTCAATAAAATAAAGTACCAGTCAAGTACTAGTGTCAATGTCAACTTTTCCTCCTTAAAAATTGTACCATAATTATTATTATTATCATTATTAATTATTATTATTATTATTATTATTATCAAGGCAGCAGGCTGCCAGAATCATTAACACATCAAACAAAATGCTTAACAGCTTTTCTTTCACCTCACAGTGTTCTGAGTTCAAATTCTGCCAAGGTCAACTTCACCTTTCATTTTTTTCGAGATCATTAAAATAAAGTACCAATCAAGTACTGGAGTTAGTGTAATTGATTAACTCCCTCCCACTAAAATTCACTTCATGCCAAAATTTGAGACATTATTTTTAACATTAGCATGTGAGGCAAAATGATTAGTGGTATTTTGTTCTGTATTTACATTCTGAGTTCAAATTCTGCTGCGGTAAATTTTGCCTTTCATCTTTTCAGGGTTGATGTAACTGACTAGCCCCTACTCTCAAAACTTTAGGCCTTGTGCCTATAGTAGAAAGAATTATTATTGTTATTATTACTATTATTTGGCAGAATCATTAGCACGCTGGGCAAAATGCCTTGCAGTATTTCGTCTGCCACTACGTTCTGAGTTCAGATTTGGTTGAGGTTCACTTTGCCTTTCATCCTTTCAAGATCGATAAATTAAGTACCAGTGAAACACTGGGGTCTGATGTAATCAACTAGCCCCCTTCCCCAAATTTCACACCTTGTGCCTATAGCAGAAAGGATTATTATTATTATCATCATCATTAAAGTAGCAAACTGGTAGAATTGTTGCAGCACTAGACAAGATGATCAGTGACATTTCTTCCAGCTCTAAGTTCCGAGTTCAAATTCCAATGAGGTAGACTTTGCCTTTCATCATTTCAGGGTCAATGACATAAGAACCAGTTGAGCACTGGAGTCAATGTAATCAATTATCCCCCACCCTAACATTTCAGGCCTTGTGCTTATAGGTGAAAGGATTATTATTATCCCCAATCTTTACATTCTGAGTTCAAATATTGCCATGGTCAACTTTGCTTTTCATCCTTTTAAGGTCAATAAAATGAAGCACCTGTCAGGTAACTGAGACTGATGTAACTGACTAACCCCACTTAACCTAAAATTGCTGGCCTCATCAAAATTATTAAAGGCAGCAGGCAAAATAATGGTATGACAGAGAAAACGCTTAATGGAGTAGCATTTCTTCCGACACTATATACATTCTCACTAAAAATTCCACCAAGGTCAATTTTACATTTCGTCCTTTCAGGGTTGATAAAATAAGTACTAGTTGAGCACTGGGGTCAATGTAATTGACTAGCCACCACCCACCAAATTTCAGCCCTTGTGCCTATATTAGAAAGAATATTATTTATGAAACAAAACTTCAAAACACTTTTTAATTGCAAACCAAATGGATTTTTGGTTTTTGACTCGGGCTTACCCTTCCACCCACCACCCAAAACTGTGCTCAAAAGTAATTTCTACAGAAAATACAAACCACCTTAGATAAATAGATTTTATTACAGAAAACTATCAATGAACAAGTCAATGGATCAAGGCTTTTCTCTTAAAAGAAATATTCAACTTGTTTCAATGACAATATTATCAAATATGTTTTGTAGAATGATGAGCGTTTTTTATGAGTACTACTGGATTACTTGAATCCATATATTGTGACTTATATATATATATTTATATATATATATATATATACAGGTGTTTATGACAAACCATGTTATTTTGCCAACCGGGTTTACAGATAGAAGTACAAAGTACATAAGGAATTAGATATATATATATATATATATATGGCAGCATGGAAGGCAAACGTTAAACGATGATGATGATATTTATATAGATGAAACAGTAAAAATACATTATCAGAACCCTCATTCAAATTACATCATCTTTGTCATCATTTTACATCCACTTTCTAAGCTGAAATGGATTAAACAGTTTGCAATGGTCAGAGTCAGAACACATTTGTGAGCACTGCCCACCTAGACAGGTCAGAAGAGTGTATCTCGCTTGCATATCATTTTTGACTAGGATTCAATCCCAACTCCTTTACAGAGTGTACTGGATGCTTTTTTTTTTTTCATGGCACTGCTCCCAACCCAGTGTCATATCTTCCACAAGATATATCTTCATAGATATTGTCATATCTTCACAACCTCACACTTTACAGAGTGTACTAGGTACATTTTTTATGGCATCAGCACTAGAGAGGTTATCATGACCATGACATGCTTAAAGACACCTCGCAACCTTACATCTATGCTCACTCACCCATCCATTTACAGAGTGAGAATCATGAATGATAATGGAAAGAGGGACGTGTGACAGTAGGATAAGTGATAAGGGTTTTCAGAATTCTAAGACAGATACATATATTCAAGACAACAGGGCAATGTGACAAAGAAACTGAGAAATGACAAAATTCATCTAAAGTCACAAAAAAAGGGGGATGTTCTTTTCCTTTAATGATTACAGTCATTAGACTATAACCATGCCAGGTCCAAGAGTTTATTTATTTATATCCCTCCCAGTACCTTGTTTGGTAATTATTTTATCATCTTTGGAAGAAGAAAGGTAAAGTTGGCCAGAGAATGTAACAAAAAACTAAGTGATTTATCTGATGCTCTATAAATTCTGCCAACCAAACACAGAACAGATACAAAAAAAAATCAAAAGTGATACTGTTATCGTTTACTCAACCATCCTAATATTCTATCCTCTCATATTTAGTTTAGTTAATAATAAATAGATGACTTTTCTTCTTTTTGAAATAAAGATATTCCACAACTTTAAACAAAAATTAATTAGAAAATTACACTATAATTTATTTTCTAGCACAAACAAAAAGAGTACAATAAGTTTACCTTTTGCATAAGACCTGGCATTCTCCATGTAAGTTGCTAAATTTTGAGCTACAAGCATAACAATAGAATGCTGATGGTGTAACTGACTAATTACTTGATTCCTATAATACATGTGAGGTGTTCGCTGAGCATGAGGAAAATTTTGAGATGTCTGCAACAGAGAATAAAAAAGCAAAAGAGAAAATATTACATATAAAATACAGTTGTGTTCAATAAGGAGAGATAGTTTGTAAATTGTTTAAGTTCCTCATTCAATTTCGTGTGCATGTGTGTGTGTGTGTATATAGATATCATCATCAAAAAACACAAATGTAGTTTAAAATTCACAACTGTTTCAGCAGCATTTTATTGATGAATACTTAGTTTACATCATGACTAAAAACATGATCATATATCCAACTATAAGAATTAGTAATTTATTCAAGTCTGTCTGTCTGTGTGGGAGGGGCATCATTCTCAATGTTTAATGTCCACTGTTCCAAGCTTGCATGGATCAGGTAAAGTTTATTGAGACACATTTTCTACAGCTGAATGCTCCCCCCCCCCCCCCACCGTTGCCAAGCCTCACTTTGTTTCCAAGGTTGCCTGGATACATTTTTGCTGAATATTAAAATTCAATGACAGTTTGTATGACAGTGACACTCATTTACAACTATTAGGCAATGTCAAGAGAAAATACACAATCACACACACACATCTGTGTGTGGGTATACATACACAACAGGCTTCTTCCAGTTTGCATCTACTGAATACACTCACAAGGCTTTCATCAGCCCAGAGCAATAGTAGAAGACACTTGCCCATGGTGTTGCAGCATGGGACTGAACCTGAAACCATATAGGTGGAAACCTAACTGACATCTAAAACTCTCAAAAAGCATGGTACTGCCTTTGAGGATCTCAGCCAATCTACTATTTATATCATTTTTCTCTATTTGTTGCGCCACTAAGTTACAGGATATACACAGATGACAATGACAAGTCCCGTAACCCCTTGGGGGTTGTCAGACCACTGCAGCTATGCAGCATATCTAGGGTGAGAAAGCCTGGTGGAGCCCATCCCTCTCCAGGCTAATCTCATTTCTACAGCAGAGTAGACTGGAGCAATGTAAAATGAAGTGTTTTGCTCAAGAACACAATGGCTCCACCCAGTCCAGGGATCAAAACCACAGTCATGAATCCAACACCCAAACCACTAAACAACACGCCTCCACTAGTGGTACTCATTTCTACAGCTGAGTGGACTGGAGCAACGTGAAATGAAGTGTTTTGCTCATGAACACAATGTATCGCCTGGTCCAGGTATCGAAACCACAATCTTATGATCATAAGTCCAACACCCTAACCACTGAGCCACACACCTCTACCATACACATGGATACAACATACAAACACAGGTATTCATACCAATGTAAACAAGCGCATGCTTACACATTTTCTGGCTACCAAATTCCACTCAAAGTATTGACCAAAAAATTGGCTATACTAAAAGATATTTGCTCTATGTGCTGTGCAATGGGAATGGTCCCAGAACCAAGCAGTTGCAAAGCAAGTTTCTTAACCAAGAGCTATTCTTTGAGCTGATGAATTTACAAACTAGAATAAGAATCACTCAGAAAATGAAGTAGAGGTTATTCATTTATTCTAAGCTAGGGATTTCTTCTGTCACTGCTGGTATGATTATGGAGCATTCGGAGAGAAATCTTAGTTTTGGGTAAAGGAATTTATCATTGTTTCAATGTCCAATTTCCTGTAATCACTTGGAATTTGTTGAGGCAGATTTTCTAAGGTTAAATGCTCTTCCTTTTACCAACCCTCAACCATTTCCAAGTAAGATTAATATTTCCACACAACTGGATGGAAGATTGCAAATGAAGGACACCACTTGTACGATGAGGACACTCATTTAGAACTACCATGTTGTGTCAAGACAAGGAGGCACTAACACACACACACACACACACACTCGACAATCTTTCAGTTTCCATCTACCAGATCCACTCACAGGGCTTTGGATGTTCTGGGACTGTAGTAGAAGACACTTGCCCAAGCTGCCACGCAGTGGTACTGAACTTGAAACATTGTAGATCAAACTTCTTAACCACATAGCCACATCTGTGCCTAATTATTATCATTATTATACACACACATATACACACAGAAAAGGAGTGTCAAGATATAAAGATCAAGTTACAACATAAAGAGAAACTTACTTCAGGAAATAACTGACATATTTCTCTAATTTGTTTCAAGGCAGGTAAAACCCATTTGTCATTCTTCAGCTCTTCAACAAACCTGCTAATCCACTGCATCTTCTGACTATCACGATCCTGAGAGGAGAAAACACATGCACATAATGTAGAAAAAATATAAGCAATAAACCTTTTGTTAACATACTTTTGTTGAAATAGACAGATCTTTTGGGATGCTGTCCCAGACTTGGGAATTTTTTAATTAAATGAAAATTTTCAAATTTGGCACATTGAGGTAATTTTTTCACACTGTATCTGAATTTGGGGTTCATTTATTAGCAGAAAAATTAAGGAAAATGTTACAGAGGTTTAAAGTTTGATCATTTTTAGTCCAATTAGAAAACAGCCAGCATTTTGTACATGTTTCCTGTCTGTTGTCTGCAACAAAATGACAGACAGAAATAACACAGGCACAAAATGACATTACTCATCAAAACTTGCGGTGGTAGTTGCAATGGTAAAAGTGTCAAACTACAGCTTTGCTTGTTACTATGAAAACCAACACTGAAATTTACAGTAACAGTCTACATTTAGTTCTAAAACTTATGTTTCTGTTTCTTATTTTTTATTGTCATTAAATTCAAGTGAATCCACCATTATTTTACAGACTCCTCTCCGATAAATTTCTGATGAGCCATGCAGTTGTAAATAATTTACAATTCTTCTCACAATACACAAAATGAGTAAAATGTTTAATCTCTACTTCTCTCTCTCACTCTTCTTTTCAAAAAATTTCCTTGCTACTACTTTTTTCACTGTGGTCCCCTTCACAATGTTATTCACTGATTAACTGGGTTGCTACTCCCGATATAATATCTATCAGTAATATCGCTTATCCGTTTCACTATATGTACACTTCTGTGTGAAGGCGCATGGCTCAGTGGTTAGAGCATCGGGTTTGCAATCATGAGGTAGTGAGTTTGATTCATGGACTGGGCTGTGTGTTGTGTTCTTGAGCAAGAGACTTTATTTCACATTACTCCAGTTCACTCAGCTGTAGAAATGAGTTGCAATGTCACCGGTGCCATGTTGTATTGGCCTTTGCCTTTTCCTTGGATAACATCAGTGATATGGAGAGGAGAGGCTGGTGTGCATGGGCGACTGCTGGTCTTCTAAATACCTTGCC
This sequence comes from Octopus bimaculoides, assembly GCF_046866305.1. NCBI lineage: Eukaryota > Metazoa > Mollusca > Cephalopoda > Octopoda > Octopodidae > Octopus > Octopus bimaculoides. Next base: position 68,693,871 of record NC_142936.1, on the reverse strand, counting down.
GAGACTTGTGCTTCGGAGAGTAACTTTCTAGGAGCAATCCCATGGTCATTCATGACCGAAAGGAGTCTTTACCCTTTACACTTCTAGTGAATTAATATATGGCAGAATACTTTTTTTATATTCTCCTCCTCATTCAACATATTACTATGAGCACAGAATTACTACAATACTGATTTCTTTGACCACACAAATTAGAGAAGACTAACAAGTGCAAACATTCTCAGATCTGATCTCACTCCTTTTCCCACATTTTCCTTGGTCTATCTAAGTTTAGATTTGTAGCAAAAATCTAAATACTAGATTTAAAAAAAAATTTTTTTTTTAAACTATGAAAGCTCATCAATCTAGAAAATAATGACTTTCTTTGATGAAGCACATGACCCAGTTTGTAAACAATGGTACAGTAGTGCTTACTTTCTAAATCTTAGAAGAATGAACAGTGAAGCCAACTCTGATATGAATTGATGTTATTGTTATGAACCCCAAACTATCCATATCATCATTATTTTAACTTCCATTTTTCCATGTTTGCATGGATCAGACAAAATTTGTTGAGGCAACTTTTCTATGGCTTGATGCCCTTCCTGTCATCAACCTTCACTTGTTTCTAAGCAAGGAAATATTTCCCCATGACCAAACATGTTTTCCACAGAAGACTGGAAACAAACAACATAACTTGTATGATGATGATGATGCTCATTTATAATCACCATGTGACATCAAGACAAGAGTATAAACACACAAGGTTGGCTTCTTCCAGTTTCCATCTACCAAAATTCACTCACATGGCTTAGGGCAATAGTAGGAGATACTTGCCATGCAGGGGAGTGAACCCAAGGCCATATGGTTGAGAAGCAAGCTTCTTAACCACACAGCCATGCCAGATACAATAAATAATACACCTAGTTCAGCCCTGAACTACCAGAGTTATCCCTACCAAACTAAATCTAGAAAATGATAAACAACAAAGAAAAGCATAATGGTTGAAGAATAAACACATTTTTTAAAATATTTACCTGAGAGCAACTATAATCCAGAATTTTTATATGAGCTGTCAGGGCTTGGTCCATGATCTCAGTTGGAACATCTTCACTATGAGCAAGATTCCATAACAACCCTAAAACCTGAAGGAAAAAAAAGAAAAAAAGGAAATAAATCATCATTGGAAAATAAATCAAAATTATTTTGTTACCTAAATCTTAGAAACAATCTTTAGATCAATAATAGAAGTTTTACTGTTAAAACTATTTAAACATTTATATATATGCCTATAGTACAGCAACACTTACAGTTTGCATTTCCAGTCTTAAACTTTCATCTTGTCTAGAATAGTGATCCTCTGGAAGTTGTACAGAAACATGCAGCCAAATGTATACCTTCTCTCAGTCAATCACCATATCTTGAACCAACTGCTTCCCTGGGCATCAACACACTAAAGTTTCAATGTCTAGCAGCTGACTTGATAGAAACCCACAAAACAAGATTATCCACTATCTTTCCAACAACAATTCTGGCCACCTTTTTGGATTCAATACCTCTACCACTTGTGAACTTGCTTATAAAATCAAAAAACGAACAACACCCACGGCTTCAGAAACATTTTTTACATACTTAGAATTGTTGAAGCATGGAATAAACTACCCATATCAATTGTTAGCCGTCAGAACACTGCATCCTTCGAAAACTCCATGCTTCCTGGAATTCACCAACACTATTCCTGACATATTTATACTCTTTCCACTTTATGACTATTTTAATGTTCACCTTTCTGTCTTTTTGTGCTTTATTCTGTGTACTTTGCCTGTACTTCTAGCTTTTGTAGCTGTCTTTCTTTACTTGGCTTATATGTCTGCCTTTTGCCTCCTATTTTAACCATTTCCTATTAGTCACAGTGCACCTAAGCACTGTATACAACAAGCTCGTTATTATCATTACTATTATAAAAAAAACAGTCATAAAGGAATCATCATAATTTAATGTCTGTTGCCCAAGCTGGCATGGGTTGGACAGTTTGACCAGGGTTGGTAAACCGAGGGGCTGCACCAGACGCCAGTCTGATTTGGCATAGTTTCCATAGCCGGATGCCCTTCCTAACACCAACCACTCCAAAAGTGTAGTGGTTGCTTTTACGTGCCACCAGCACAGGTCCTAGTTGCAGGACACCAGTATCTGCCACAACTACGATTTCACTTGGCTTGATGGGTCTTCTTCTCAAGCATGGCATATCGCAAAATTAATTAAGACAACTATTCTTTTATTTGTTTCAGTCATTTGACTGTGGCCATGCTTTAGTCGAACAGATTGACCCCAGAACTTATTCTTTGTAAGCCTAGTACTTATTCTATCGGTCTCTTTTGCCGAACTGCTAAGTTACGGGGATGTAAACACATCAATATCGGTTGTTAAGCGATGGAGGGGGGGGGGGCAAACACAGACACACAATCATATATATATATATGACAGGCTTCTTTCAGTTTCCATCTACCAAATCCACTCACAAGGCTTTGGTCGGCCCAAGGCTATAGAAGACACTTGCTCAAGGTGCCATGCAGTGGGACTGAACCCAGAACCATGTGGCTGGTAAGCAAGCTACCTACCACACAGCCACTCCTGCACCTTTAACTAGTTAAAAAGATATTTAAAATTAACAGTAATAAACAATGTAATTATGGAGAAATATTTCAAGAGAGGAAAAAATAAAAATCAAGTATTTGATAAAGTGAAAAGTCATACAAGATGGAGAACATAATTTGTATTTCCTAATTCAAGCTTTTTCACCATGACAAATGAAAGTCTATACATATATAGTTCATTTTACATTAGTTTTTGCATGCTAGTACAAGTTAGATGAATATAAAATTGAGGCATTACTTTACAGCCAAATGCCTTTCCTGTTGCTAACACTAATCTGTTTTGCAAGTAAGAGATCATTTATTACATGCTTTTTCAAAGGCACCAAATGAACAGATAAATTGTTGACTGAAGCAACAACAACAACACACACACACACACGCCTATATGAGTACAACAGACTCCAAGTTTCTAACCACCAAAACCTTGTGAATAGATTTAGTAGAAGACACTTGCCCAAGATACCATGCAGTAGGACTGAACTCAAGATCATATAGTTGCAAAGTGAACTTCTGAACAACGAAGTTATGTCTGCTATATATGTTATCATCATCATCATCATTTAATGTCCTCCATCCATGCTGGCATGGATCGGATGGTTTAACAGGGGCTGGCCAGAATGCACCATACTTCTATGTCTGTTTTGGCATGGTTTTTTTTTTTACACAGCTGGATGCCTTTCCTAACACCAACCACCCCTGCAGAGTGGACTATATCTATAATTAAACTTCTCCAATTGAAGCATAATGATATGCCAAACAATTTAATGTTCTACTAAAATTCTAATCAAGGCTTTTTTTTTTGTGTCTGAAGCAATAACATTTCACAAAACTGAACACCCCTAAGAAATGGAAAATGGATAGGTAATAGCTATTGTCCTTCTGTGACCAGTAGAACTATCTAAGACAGTTTGTCATTGAAACATATCAAATAATGGGACAAATAAATTAAATGACAAGCCAAAGTAAAAATATATTACAAACCTTATGAGCCATCACACCTTCTTTATCATCCTCTGCTAATCTCCTAATGAGCTCTAATAACTTTTCTCTCTGCTTTCTCATAGCATTAGTCCAGCTTCCCTATAACAAATAACATAAAAACATTTACAGAAATTTATTTCAAAATCAAATCTTTAAATCTTAAAATTGTTTTAAGCAAGTGAAAACATAGAAAAATATATTGACCTAAAATTATAGTTACATCTTGAATTTTACATTGAGAGTTCTACTACATATTCAGCAACATATACATGGCTTATATCATTTTAAAAGGATAAGTGCACTCCAAATATTTTTTTTTAAATTATCAAGTGCAGAATCAAAGAATTAATTTATAATACAAAACAGCAGATGCAAAAACGGGAAAAAAATGTAACACTTGTAGATCAAGTTTTATTTAAAAGGATTGTTTTTACTATAGCAGTATCACTTAGATGAATTCTCAAAACCAAAAAAAAAAATGAAAAAGTTAGGGTTAGGAAAATAAATGGCTGGAAAATAAATCACAGGAAAAGAGTGAGGAGTCAAAAACAAGAATTAACTATTACTTCTGTAAGAGATTTAGATGGTATTGTGTAAGGTAAGAACAATCATCAATTTTAGGTTCTTTTTCCAGGTTGGATAGGTTTACAATAAAACAGTTTTCCACTTGTCTTTTTTCTTTTTTTTTTTTTGTACTTATTAGTCTAACTTGACTGTTTTTCCCCCCCAAAACTTCTTATGTCTGTTTATATTATAGACTAGCAGAAATACCCGGCGTTGCCCGGGTTAAAGAGAATAATGAAATCTAAAAACGCCGTCTAGACTACGCATCATCTTTATATATAGAGATGTATATACACACACGCACCCAAACACACGTATATATATGTATATCAATATAAATATATGAAAGTCACTGAAGTTTCGTAAAAGAAGGTGATCATGTACATACTTTCTTGCTGTTGTGATTATAACACCTCATTGTAAACTATGTTCCTTGTTTTCCCTTGTGGAGCATATACAAATAGGTTTTTTGTTGCTGCCCACTCTTGAGCAGCCAACATACAGTTGTCCATGTGAGAAGCAGGGCTCTTCCAAGAGAAGACCAGCTACAGACAGTGTTTGACCCTGATATTTGTTTATGGACATGGCAAAAGTCACATGAAGGGGGAATTGTAGTCTTCTGAATGTAAAAGGAATGTCTGCTCCTGATGGAGTAAGAGGAATTCTTGGAATAAAGACGTCATCCCCTTTTGCACATCCAGAAAGAATGGTAGCCTCGATAACGTTTGACATCATTTTCTAAATAATGCTCATCTGTTATGTTCGGGTTAAAATTTCATCAACATCAAAAATATATGAATTTTCATGGGAGTTATGGCCGTTATGCAAAGAATATAATTTCCAAATTTCATAAAGATCCATTCAGTACTTTTGACGTAGTTTTGGATAAGAAAACAAATGACTAATGTGTGTGTTTGTGTGCATGTGTATGTGTGTGTGATGGGTGTATATATGTATAGATATCTGTATGCATGTATATATGTATATATGTGTACATATTACATGTACAAACAAAATTTGAAGATTTCTCTCAAAATATGATAAAAATCCAAGATAATTAAAAAAAAAAAAAGAAAATCTACTCACTTGAAAGCATTCAAACAAATGATCTAACTGTTCAGGAGAGAAATCCCATGCCAATTTAGCCAACAAGTCATGAACGTTTTTTACAATAGCTTCATGTTTTCCAGACTGAAAATAATTAAGAAATATTTAGTGCAAGCTCTAAGAAAAAAGAAAAGAAAAACAGTAACAATTCTAACACCTTGACTGTGGAGGTATCATGAGCCCAGCCATCTTCCAGAAACAGAGACCATTATAGTAGCAGTGGAAAAGGTAGAGAGAAGAGGTAACACAACAGTTAAGTTGGAAGATGAAGTATGTCTATGAATGATTTTATCAATTAGTCAGATGGCACTTTTCTGGATGTGACCAAGGGTGTGTGTGCGTGTATGTGTAGCAGCAGCAGCAGCAGCAACTATTGAGGTCCTCAACTGAACATTGAAGAGCATCAATAATTATTAGGAGATGACATATCTTTTGGCCCTGAAGAGAAGGATTGGCCATTAGGATGTGGTCCAGGTGTGTTAAGGAAAGGATTTCACCAAGAGAGATCATCACTGATAGTAAGACACAACAATTGCAGTGATTTTTGAGGTTGAAAGAGGTAAGATTGAGATGTCCCCATTGGAGGTTGCTTCCAAGGCCTCTTTTCATGGAGTCAGTGTTTGTTTAGGATGCTTTGTTTAGGTTGTGAGTGGATGATGCACAACTGGAAATTGTTAGGGTGGAATGAAAGATAGTGTAATCTGCATAAGAGATGATGTCATGGATGTAGTGGTAAAGTAAAAGACCCGCTTCAGACATGAATGACAATGGGATTGCACCTAGAAAGTTCCCCTCTGAGACACAAGTCCAGGCAAGGTTGTTTATGGAAAACTAGCAGTCACCCATGCATACCAGTCTCCCTTCTCCATGACACCAATGTTATCCAAGGGAAAAGCCAACACAGCTTGGCACCAGTGACATCGCAACACATTTTTACAGGTGACTAAACTGGAGCAACGTGAAATAAAGGGCCTTGCTCAAGAATACAACACACAGCCCAGTCTGAGACAAAAAAAAAATGAAACCTGGGGCATACCAGAGTAGAAAGAATAAAATTAAATTGAATTACTGTTTGGCTACTTCAAAAACTTCATCTTGGCCTTTGTGGACTTGGAGAAAGCCTTTGACAGGGTCCCCCAATCCATTATCTGGTGGTCAATGTGGAAACTAAGAATAGATGAGTGGTTGGTGAGAGCTGTACAGGCTATGTACAGGGATGCTGTCAGTAAGGTGAGGGTTGGCAATGAGTACAGCAAAGAATTCAGAGTACAAGTAGGAGTTCACCAACAATCAGTGCTCAGCCCCTTCTTGTTCATCATAGTCCTCCATGCAATAACAGAGTAATTCAAGATAGGCTGCACTTGGGAGCTCCACTATGCTGCTAACCTTGCTCTTATAGCTGAATCACTACCTGAACTAGAGAAGATCCAGGTATGGAAGCAAGGTCTAGAATTGAAGGGCCTTAGAATTAAGGCAAAAACCAAAGTCTTAGTAAGTAGGAAGGTAGATAAATCACAAATCCCTTCAGGTAGATGGCTCTGCTCAATCTGTAGAAAAGGTGTTAGTAGAAACTCCATAAGATGCACCCAGTGTAAGCTTTGGACACATAAAAGATGCAGCAATATCAGAGGAAAGGTTAACAGTGGAAACTAGCTTTTAGATGTGGAAGATGTACAAGTACAATAAACGCTGAAAATGAAGAGAAAATAGACTCCATCAACTGCGGGGGGGGGGGGGGGAGTTAGAGGTAGTAGATTGCTTTTATTATCTACATGACCAAGTTAGTAGTGGAGGTGGATGCTCCGAGAGCATAGCTGTGAGAATAAGATTAAGCTGGGCAAAGTTCAGAGAGCTCCCACCCCTCTGGCAACAAAGGGCCACTCTCTCAGAGTGAAAGGCAGATTGTTTGAAGCCTGCGTGCAAACAGCTATACTGCATGGCAGTGAAACATGGGCTGTGACAGACAACGACATGCGTAGGCTTGAAAGAAATGAAGCCAGTAAGCTTCACTGGATGTGCAATTTCAGTGTACATATTTGATAGAGTGCAAACATCTTGGGAGAAAAGTTAGGCATAAGATTAAACAGATGTAGTGTGCAAGAGAGACAACTGCGCTGGTATGGTCAGGTGATGCAAATGGACGAGGACAGCTGTGTAAAGAAGTGCCGTTCTCTAACTGTGGAGGGAACCTATGGTAGAAGTAGACCCAAGAAGACATGGAACAAGGTGGTGAAGCATGATCTTCAAACTTTGTGCCTCACATAAGCAATGTGACCTTTAGTGATGTGCTGTGCTTGAGAAGACCCATCAAGCCAAGTGCACCTGTGCTGGTGGTATGTAAAGAACACCTTTCGAGTGTTGGGCCTCAGAGGCAAAGTGACAGAGTTCCTTTCAAACGTTGAGTCTCACAGAGACAAAGTGGCTGAGTTCCTTTTGAGTGTTGGGCATTATGTCATGCTTGAGAAGACCCATCAAGCCAAGCAAAATCGCAGTTGTAGCAGATACCAGTGTCACACAAATTGGCACCCATGCTGATGGCATGTAAAAGCACCCCAGTGTCATGCTGGTGGTACATAAAAGCACCCATTACACTCTAAGAGTGGTTGGCATCAAGAAGAGCATCCAGCTGAAAACCATGCCAAATCAGACTGGAGTCTGGAGCAGCCTTTCAGCATGCCAGTCCAATAAAACCATCGAATCCATGCCAGTATGGACAATGGACGTTAAATGATGATGATGATGATAAACCTATAAGCATAGAGTCATTTTAAATTATAATAATCCAGTTTTTTGTTTTCTTTTCATATCAGTAATTTATGAGGGAAGTGTCTTTGCTGTATTTTTAACAATGCTTTTAACTGTTCAAGATATTCAGACAAATTAAAATACTTATTTCAGCCTCACAATGATATGTAGACATGTGTAAACAGATGTTTCTAGTTTTCTAGGGGTAGAAATGTTTTATCTGTATTTGAGAACTTATCAGTTTCAATATAAATATTATATGAACATGGTTGATTAATCAATAATCATCTTGATTAATTATTCATTAAATAATCAATTCATTAACCAGTATGATGGATTAATTAATTAATCTAGGATACACTAAACAGCATATATTGGATAACTTGAAATTTTAATGTAAAGTATGCCTACAATTTTAGCTTTCATGCTAAATGTAATGTAATACAAACAAATGTTTTCATCTTTCAGTAGGCAGCCCAAATTTTTCGGTGAACAGAGACAGAAAAACATGTTTACACTTGCAACAACAACATTTCGTCTGTAAAATATGTTTATACTTGTTTACATTTCACACTCAGGCTAAAATTATAGTTATACCTTACTTTAAAACTTCCGATTATTTAAAAACTGTTGTGTAATACATTGTTAATGAATGAACTATATTGCCAATGAATGCCTTGTATACAAATTAGACTTTTATTTTTCATCCTAGTCCTGGTTTGTGTTCAATATAAATACCTACAAGCCAGCAATCTGTTAGTGAACAGAAAAAGTGGCTACTTATTCTCTAGTGAATCTTTAAAAGGAGATGAAACTTGTAGGTAAAAATCTCATATTTCTGTTTACACTTGTCTACGTTTTACACCAATACTAGAATTGTAGGTATACTTTTATATTCAAATTATCTACTAAATGTTGTAACGCATCATTAATACATTACTTTTATTTACAATCAATTCTCTTGTTAATTGAAGATGGGGACAACTATCTATTTTTTCTAATTATTTTACATATATTTTAAAATGCTAGAATAGACAGGTTTTTGCAACCTTAGTTATTTACATATTGTTAAAGTTGTTTATTATCATCAGAATAACATTCCTTTTTTTTTTTTTTGAAGTATATAATGAAATCAAGTGGCACCGGATGCCAGGAAAATCTACCATGCAGCAGTATAAAGTACCATGACTAAATGTGTAATACACTATAACAATTGCAGAGTTGGAACCCACAAACCATATGATCAATATTCCAACCATAGAAAAGACATCAAATTGTAGAAATAAGTAATCCAATAACTTACACAGAGATATATGAACCAGCAGATCACTAAGAAACTAATACACTATTACAGGTACATCAACCATTTTCGAACATCCTTGATTCCAAAGCCTTGACAGATTAACAGTTTAGCTGGACCATCTGTGGTCGTGTAATAATAATTTATCAACACACTTCCAACTTACTAATTATACACTGTCAATGCCAAAGACATACCCAAGTTATGCATTGACATACCATGGTCCATTTTTTCCAACAGTTCTTTATTTTACATCAATATGGATTGATATTTATGTTTGACACTACAACTGGCACTGTTAGTTCTCTTACCTGTAATAACCATAGCTAAGGGTAACTTTAAGCTAAATAAGAAGACGATCTCTCAAAATTTAGGTATTGCCACTAACAAGTGCAGTGTAAATAATGCATGTAAGCACATGGTTCACACAACATTGCCTGTAGTAGCACAGTGGACTAGGCTGGTGGCCACTGGAATTTCAAGTTTCCTTTCATAATTTATCTACATTACAAAAGTGCTGGAGCATCAGAAATCCCCAAAAAATCAATGGCGTACCTGTAGTACAAACTATCTCAGAAAAAATACTTGAAATATTAAAATTTAAAATAAAAAAGAGATGTACATAGCATCATCATCATTGTTTAACGTTCGCTTTCTATGCTAGCATGGGTTGGACGATTTGGCTGAGGACTGGTGAACCAGATGGCTGCACCAGGCTCCAATCTGATCTGGCTGAGTTTCTACAGCTGGATGCCCTTCCTAATGCCAGCCACTCCGAGAGTGTAGTGGGTGCTTTTACGTGCCACTGGCACGAGGGCCAGTCAGGCGGTACTGGCAACGGCCATGCTCAAGTGGTGTTTTTTATGTGCCACCTGCACAGGAGCCAGTCCAGCGGCACTGGCAACAACCTCGCTCAAATGTTTTTTTCTCATGCCACCGGCACAAGTGCCAGTAAGGCGACGCTGGTAACAATCACGTTCAAATGGTGCTTTTTACGTGCCACTGCCACGGAAGTCAGTCAGCCAGTCAGCTGCTCAGGCAGCGGTCATCAGATTAAATTGAACTTTCAACTTATACCTACAATTTCAGCCTCAAAATGTTGTGAAGTGTAAAACATTTGCTTTTCACTAAACATAAATTAAATGCAAAACAAATTTTTCATAATTAGTTAGATCCATAAGATGACTCTTCCTATAATAATAGTTTTAATCTATAACATATTTAAAACAACACAAAACCTTTAAAAAGAATTAACAGATATCTTTACCTGGGCTTCCCATATTCGATCCAAATCATCAAGTGTTAAGGCTTTCTCTTTTATCATAAATCTCAAGATTTTTTCCAATTTTTCAACATACTGAGGTTGATGGAGACTATCTCGAAGAACAATTGACAATACATTGTTCTGCTGAATCCATTCCTGAGAAAAGAAGTATCTCATTAGAACAAGAATTCTCTAACTCTAAATTCAGATTACTCTTCATCAATACTGTGTATTTATAAACTAAAATTATCTTGAATACAGAAGGTTGATATTAATTAGCCTGTGAAAACAATTGTAGATTACTAATCTAAATCAAATATACATCTGATTTGAGTGTAAAAAAAGTATATAGCTAATTTAGATAAGATATATACATTTAGACAAGAGAGAATTACAGATATCAAATATATTTAAAATGAAAAAAAAGCTCTGAATAATTTAAAATTCCTTACTGCCATCTTATCAGCTGTAAGCCATTCATCATCATCTATTGGAGTGTGACGACTGGCATGGAATGTCACATTTGCGATCACTTTGTTAACTTCATTCAAAGCATTCATCTTACCATTGAAAGAAGATATCTGAAGAAGCCTGTAAACAGTGAAAGATTGAAATACAAATTAGTAAGAAAAATATTTGTTTTTTATCATAATTAAATAATCTTATCAAAAATTCGAACTTTATATTGGAACATGTTACTCAATTTTATCTTTTGTTATTTGCATATAAATATACAGCCTATTAATTTCTCTCTTAAGGTTGCTTTTTTTGTAATAAGTAACTTGACTTCAGTTTGTGAGTGATTTATTTTACCATACTGGTAGCCAGAAAGACAAATGTCTCAAGTCGACTTCATCATCATTGTTTTAATGTCCACTTTTTCTATGCTGGCATGGGTCAGACAGAGTTTGTTGCAGCAGATTTTCTAAGACTGGATGCTCTTCCTGTTGCCAACCCTCGCCTGTTTCCAAGCAAGGTAATATTTCCCCCATAACCAGATATGCTTCCATGGAATATTGGAAATGAAAGACACCACTTGTATGACAGGGACACTCATTTACAACTACTGAGTGGTGTCAAACCAAGGAAATACAATCACATACATTATATATGCGTATACACACACAGGCTTCTTTCAGCTTCTGCCTACGTAATTCACTCACAAAGCTTTGGTCAGCTTTGGGCTATAGTAAAAGGCACTCACCCAAGGTGCTACGCGGTGGGACTGAAGCTATAACCACGTGGTTGGGAAGCGAACTTCTTACCCACACAACCATATGTAATATAAAAAGAATTTAAGTGAATACTAATGTATACAATTAATTTCAAAAATGGCATTAAATAAGTAAACTTTAAAATGTAGATTTTGTTAATTTTCAGTTGATTTATATCAATTAAAAATTAAAATATCAAACGCACAACACAATCACATACAATCCTTAACTACATTTCATCTACCTTGAATATAATGTAATTAATAATTAAAATCATTTGCTCTAAAAATTTCCATAATGTTATGTTACTTTCTATAAGCATATCGACATTTCCATTCATCTCTTGCTATATTTTAAAAGCACATCCAAGCAAAGTTTGTCTAATGAATGAGGGGTATTCATAAGTGGGCTGGTTATACCCACTGGCATAGGCCATGGGCTATGGCCTCACTTGGCCTGTCAGGTCTTTTCAAGCACAGCATATCTCCAAAGGTTTTGGTCACTAGTCATTGCCTCGGTAAGGCCCAATGTTCGAAGATTGTGCTTCACCACCTTATCCCAGGTTTTCCTGGGTCTACCTCTTCTACAAGTTCCCTCAACTGCTAGGGTGTGACACTTTTTCACACAGCTGTCCTCATTCATTCGCAACACATGACCATACTAGCGCAGTCGTCTCTCTTGCACGCCACATTGGATGCTTCTTAAATCTAACTTTTCTCTCAGGGCGCTTACACTCTGTCATGTGTACATACTAACATTACACACACACACACATATATATATATATATAAAGAGGAGGGGAATGATCATGAAAACAAACTCGGTGCCTCTTTTCTAAGTTCTGCCTTTGCGACACATTCCCCAAGCCCCACACTCAAGAAGATGCATTTTACATTCCTTATAGACAGCTAGTTGCTACATGCAGACTGATGGCAATAGGCTATCAACAAATTTCTTCGCTTCTTACACATTAATTGATGCAAGTGATATGGCAACAATAGATTAGCTAACTAGAGATCACTGACAAAATTAACTTGAAATAAGATTGAGATTACAAGTAATACAAAAAGATAACTTAGCTCCAAAAATATAGTCATCACAATATATGTCAACAACTTACCTTAAAATCATTTTCAAACGAAAGATTTCCAAATTCTTCACAGTCTCTTCCTGATTCGGTACACGGGACACCAATTGTTTCAGTGCTTTTATTATTGCTGATAACCCATCATTTTTTATTTCTGATTTGGACTCCTTTTTCAGTTCATCATCTGTTAAGTTGTCCAAAAATTTAGGAACTATTTCCTAAAATTAGAAGAAAATTCATGTGTTTATTTTACTTGATTCTCAGACCATTATAATTTCAAAAATCTGATGGCTGTTTTAGTTATAAACAGCACTGCTCATGTTTATTTATAATAAAAGCTTCAATCTTTAATAAGATTTAATCAGAAACATTTTTATTTCCAACAATCAGTTCAATATTCTAAGGCAGAATCATAATTCTCTCTTCATTCTTCTATTAGATATTCAAGTGCTATCAATTAAGTAAAAACTTAAATCTACATTATTGAAACCCTACATCTATCAATTCTGGTGTTCCCATTACAATGAAAGACTTTATCTCCACATAATTTATTTTTTATTGAAAGCAGTATACATGACACGACCACCATAAAACATTACACTTATGAGGAACCATCATTAAGAAAACATAAAAAAGTTAAAATGTTCAATACAAGTCATTGCAAGAAAATTTAGAATAAGGATTTATAGCTTTAAGTAAAGAAGAAATTAGTGTCTAGATCCAGTAAAACAATGCCTGCAACACAGGATCATGTCCCACAAACTAGGCAACCTTGTAGATTGCTAATTTCACAAATATATATCCAAAGATTTTGTAAGTGAACCAACAACCGAAAGGTTACTTAATGCACAAACATATTTAACCTACTATATTCTTTTTATATTAAGCATCATTACAAAAACAAAATTTTGATTCTCAATAATTATTCAGAAACAAATAACTAAAAGAGTAAAAATTACTGTATCACATTTTTAATATACAAAATAAATTTATGCCTTAATATGTGAAACCCTTATTAAATACTCACCACAATTGGCATGAAATATTTTTGGATAGCATAAGGAGTCAGTACTTCGGAGCACTGACCAAATGGTCTAGAAAAAAGAGAGAAAAGAAAAACAATATAGCTCTATATATTCACCAATATGAAAATAATTTACTCAGTTAACATTGTCTGTTATTTAACATGGACTGAGTATCACAAAGTATGACTGAGTATCACAAAGTATCACTGAGTATCACAAAGTATCACTGAGTATCACAAAGTATCTGGAGTCTTCTAGAATTTGAATTTCCCCTACTGTCCTCCAACAGATTCTGGAATGAGAATCAGGTCATCAGCATAGAAAATATCAGAGGCATCTTACCCTAAGCTCCTTTGTAATTAATTACCTTAAGATTTTAATGATAAAAATAAATTTCATGGTTATTCCAGTAATGATGTTAAATATCTACCAACAAATAGAATTGGTATTTCCTGTGAAACTTGACATATCTCAGCAGAAAAAAGTTTCAAATATGACATTCTTCAACAAAAGTTAGATTGATACATAAAACAGCTTTCTGCAGTTAAGGATAATTAAATTTCGAGTAGATATATGTATATATATGATTTTCTTAATAAAAGGGTCAAAGATGAGAGTAAACAAGCCAAAATTACATCAACAAAATTTTAAAATTTAAACATGCTAAATTCTATTAAAATGTACAATTTATTTCTAAGAAAAGATAAATTAATAAATAAATATAATTCACATACTTCACCAGTGCAGCTATCACAGGCACCGATAATTGGGGACCTTTTGTGAAACGGTCAAGAATAATTTGGAATCCTTCCATTTGTCCAAATTTATTTACCAGATCGACCAGCCACCCCTGCAGAAAGTTGAACAATATTTTTTGTTTAAAAAAAAAAAAAAATCAACATGGCAATGTGAAACTAAGCATTATAAAAAAAAGAAGGCGCTTTCAGAAAATATTTAATACATTTCAAAATATCTTTACATTGGACATCATCAACAAATATCATCATCATCGTTTAACGTCCGCTTTCCATGCTAGCATGGGTTATGCATTCATATATTATTTATTTCAAACTAATGCTTTTCCCATTTCTGTTTTCCACAGCAACTATTATGTGTATATATATAATATATATATAATAACTGATGTAAATGTTTGTTAGTTGGGTGATTTCTCCAGTCATGCTTTACATCATATAAAGATGCAGAGAGATAGTAAAAAAGGGGTGCAAGATCAGTGTACATACCAGGCTAGGTGGCACACAATGAGTAAATGAATGCTACACACACAGAATGAGAGAAAGAACCACTGAGATGGAGGAGGAGAGGGAGTAAATGACAAAATTATGTGAGGAGTTATACAAATGAGGAATTTTTCTTGTTTAATTCTATGGTAATATTTTTCTTTTGAAAATTATCATTCACTTCATCATTTTGCATAAGCACCAAGAAATTTGATAAAAGTTAAACTATAACTATTGCATGTAAGCTCTATTTTCTGATAAAACCCATGGTAGAAAAAGTATACTTCCAAAATATGCATCATACGATGGGGGAAACCCATGTGCGAGTGTGTGGGAGTTGGAAACAAAAAGTAGGCAACCCGACATTCTTTTCTGGGTTAAAAAAATAGAACAAAAAATTTTGGTAAAGCAAAACACAAATCTTAATTAACTTTCCCATGATGAAATGACTAATTAATTAATAAAAACGGCACTTGTGCCCGTGGCATGTGTAAGGACTTTCGAGCAAGATCGTTGCCAGTGCCCCTGGACTGGCTCTTGTGCGGGTGGCACATAAAATACACCATTTTGAGCGTGGCCGTTGCCAGTACCGCTTGACTGACCTTCGTGCCGATGGCACATAAAAGCACCCACTACACTCTCGGAGTGGTTGGTGTTAAGAAGGGCATCCAGCTGTAGAAACTCTGCCAAATCAGATTGGAGCCTGGTGTAGCCATCTGGTTTCACCAGTCCTCAGTCAAATCGTCCAACCCATGCTAGCATGGAAAGCGGACGTTAAACGATGATGATGATGATGATTAATACTGGTGATGAGCAAAAATAACAGCAAGTCAAAGAAAGTTTCGTCTTAACTGAGTTTGTCTGGTCTACTCTTAGTGAAAACCAGAAATAGAATGCAGAAAAAGAGAATGAGAGAGGGACAATTAGAGTGAGAAAGAGAATGAAAGACAGAGTGGGAGGTGGGAGCTACACCATATCTGTTCTGGCTGAAAAAAGAAAAAACAAACAGGCACAAATGGTATTTTTTCTTTCTTAGAGAACTGTGCACTTGCCCTTCATTATATGTAGAAGAGAGTGAAGGCCTAACCCAAAGAAACTCAGTCAGACTAGCCAATGACATTGATGATAAAGTTAAAAGTGCAGCCGAGGACACAAAGGCAGAGAAAATAGCTGGGCCATTGAGGATAGAACCAAAAATGCTCAAAATATCTGGTGAAGTAGGTCACATACTAGTCACTCTCACATAGTTAATCAGGTTGTTGCACACACAAAAGTATTATACAAAATGACTGGTGTAGCAATATCTTCATTAAATGCTACAGAAGCAAAGGAGATATTTTAAAATAAAGCAACTCTAGAAGCATCAAACTGATGGCCAAGGTCGAGAAAATAGCTGAAACAATTATATAGCACAACTGATTAGGAAGAAAATTAGCTTAGACAAGACACAGTTCAAATTTATGCTCAAACAGAGTACCACCAATACTCACTTCCAAGTGAGACAATACAAGACAAGTGCTTAGCTAGGAAGGAGTAAGCCACTCTCCCTAGCTTTGTCAACCAGGAGAAGGCTTTTTAACAAAATTCTACACACTGTAATCTAGTGACCAGTTAGAAAATTAGGAATAAATGAATGGCTTGAGAACCATGCAGTCCATGTATAGAGCTGCTGCCAGTCAGGTGAGGATTAACAAGTTCAACAAGAAATTTTATCATGAATGATAGTATGCATCAGGGTTCAGTATTGAGCCTAATTTTCTGTTTATTATAGTTTTCCAGGCCATAATAGCAATGCATCTGTATGCATCTGACCTAGTTCTTATAGTTCAATCAGTCATAAATTTGGAGAAGAAATTACAAAGTTGAAAGCAAAACTCTGACTAAAGAATTAGTTAGCAAGAAAGAAAACAAAATTCAATTGCCATAAGAAAAATAATGGCAATTCTCAATGTTCTGAAAAGGAATCGGTAGGAATTCCATACAGTGTACCTACTGTAAACTATAGTCATAAAGAAGTGGCATGGAATTACAGGCAAACTGATATATAGGAGTAATTAGCAGTATAGGTATAAGTTCAATAAATTCTACAAATGCTCAGAGGGCTTCTGAGAAATAGTTGATGGCTTTTGTTACTGCAGTGAGTAACCACTAATGAGTAGCAGCAGTAGGTGTTCTGGAAGCAGAGTTTATAAGTTTAGAAAAAAAAAGTTCAGAGTTGTAACTTCTGCTAGTAACAAAGGGTTTCTCTTTCAGAATGAAAGGTAATTTCTACAAGGCTTGCACAAAGAGCAATGTAGCATGGTAGGGAGAACGTGGAAGAGAAGGTGAGCATACTCCACTGGAATTGTAATGATAGTGTTAGAGATTAAAGAGCACAACTAAGTTGAGGGGAAAAAATGGATGAGAGAGAGGGGGGGGGGGGACACCAATTCTATAAAATATCAACCACCCAAAGAGGATAGGATATATAAAAGCAAGAGGCCAAAGATGATTAATCTAAAGTAGATCAACTTCACAAAAGAGACAACAGAGGAGGGCAACTTGTGCCGGGAGTGAAAGCACTGTGCTAGAGAAAACACAGTAAACAATATGCAAGGATGGGGGACAAATGGATGTAACATGATGAGGGTGATGGAAATTATGTATAATATCTTCAATTGGATCTCTCCAGACCATTATGTTTATCATATATCATGCTTTTCCTCTCTTCATTCCTCTTTCTCATCTATTACTCACCCCTCTCGTACCAATGTGTCTCCTTTTTAACACTATCTCTTTCTTGTGTTAAGAGGACTGGTATAGTATCAGATCTATCCATAGTCAATGTCCCCATTATCCTATCTTTATTGCTATTTATGTTTCTCTTTTTTTTTTTCCATTACTACTTCCCCTATTACTCATTACTCACATCCATCAATATCTACATTCCCACTCTCTTACCACCACCCATCTTTATTACCATCCATCACTCAGTTCCATTTAACTCCCTTTTCTCCCAATGCTCATTGCTGACATCTATCAGCCTCACCCTCTCCCAACCCTCTCACTACTAGTACTATCCCTCCATCTTCTTATCATTCTCTTTCTCCATCACACTGCCCATCCCATGCTATTTCAACTGGTCTCCTTACCAACAATGACCATGGTTGTCTATCACTTTCTCCCTACCTTTACTCTCTCTCCTATATCATGTTCTCACTGTAGTCCTTTTTCATCAATCTCTCTTCTATCTATCATCATCATTTTATGTACATTTTCTATGCTGGCATGGGTTAAATGGTTTGACAGGAGCCACCAGGTGGAAGGATCCCATCAAGCACTAATGATTCAGTTTTGGCATGGTTTCAACAGCTGGATGCTCTTCCAAGTACCAATATCTGCTAAGGACAAAACCATTTACTGGTACTGATCAACAAACAAATAAAGCCATCATAGGGTTTTATCAGGAACAACTATGACCCTATATTGTCTTCCTATTGTTGACTACATTACAGTGTACACCCAATATACTATGTAATGTGGTTGATGAAAGGAAGGGTACCCAACTCTAGAAACCATGCCAAAAATGAAACATAAAAGCCAAATACAGTCCCCAACCATCTAAGAGGGCAGTAACTTGAAATAACAACTAACAGTCCAACTTAAACCAGCATGGAAAAAGCAAACATAGAAATAATAAAAAATGATTTTATATATAAAATAGTATGTCGGCAGTGATGATAGGGTGTGTGTGTGTGTGTGTGTGTCAGTTTATTATAAATTTTATGTTTTATTAGACTTTTAGCTGTTGTTTAGCCCAAGGTCTTGGGTATATTTTGAAATATATGTTTATTATTCAACCATAAAATAGAGCTTAACATCCAATCATTTTTTTTTTTTTTGTATGAGTCTTAGCATTTTTAACTATGATCATGAGATCTGATCTAGTTACTCAAGTATTGATGCAATATATTGCATAGGGCGGCGAGCTGGCAGAATCGTTAGCAGTATTTCATCTGCCGTTACGTTCTGAGTTCAAATTCCACTGAGGTCAACTTTGCCATTCATCTTTTGGGGTCAATTAAATAAGTACCAGTTACACACTGGAGTCAATGTAATCAACTTAGTCCCTTTGTCTGTCCTTGTTTGTCTCCTCTATGTTTAGCCCCCTGTGGGCAATAAAAAAATTGTATATCAGTCTACCTTGCTGACACTAAGTACAAATTCTAGACTAGTCAATTACAAATTATGGTTATGTGCATATCGTGCTTGTGTTGCAACTGAAATAAACTAAGAAGCATCAATTTTTTTGAAAATTAAAACAGAGTGAACTAAGTTTTCACTGTTGTTTTAATATCCACATCAGTTATATATGTTCATTTACATTCTTGGAAGGTGAAGACATCTCATTTACATTTGGGGGAGCCAGCATGACTATCATTTAACATCATTTAACGTCTGTCTTCCGTAGTGGCATAGGTTGGATGTTTTGACATGGTTCAACAAGCCTGAGGACTATGTCAAGCTCCAACATCTACTTTGACATGGCCTCTACAGTTGGATGCCCTTCCTAGCACCAACCACTTTACAGGTTATCAATGATAGCACAAAGGGGTCAGTGATATAAAATGTTTACTGGCCGCTACATTATATGGAATATATTTGCTAAAATTTCATTATTAAATCTTAAAATACTTAATCTACTCATTTAGATCACAGTCATGTTCCAGGGATAAATGTGCCAAAATTAAATAAATCCAAAATGTACATAAAAAAAAAAACATTAAAATATTCATCATCATTTAATGTCTATGCCAGGCTGGCATGAATTGGATGGTTTGACAGGATCTAACTGGCCCCAAAACTTCATTATATTCCACTGTCTACTTTGGTCTGACTTCTATAGCTGGATGCCCTTCTTGAAGCCAACCACTTCACAGCATGTACTAGAAGCTTTTTTTCATGCCACCAGCACCAGTGAAGTTACCATGCAGCTTGTAAAATTATGAACTCTGAGAGAGGCAACAAAACGCTAGGACATGAGGAGATAAAGTATGAGAGAAGAGGTCAGAATAGTGCTTAATTATTTTCATGATATATTTCAAGGATTATATTTCTTATAATTAAAAAGCTTGTGTATCTAGCATCAACTAAATCTAGATGATGATGATGATGATTTCATATGAGTATTTTAGCATGTATCTATGATTCTTACTGAGCAGATTAACTAACTACTGTATTTTCAGTGACATTAGTAGATATCTAATGAAGTAGCTGCATCCAATTATAATGTAGGTTCAATGTTCTTGTAACATATACATATGCACATATAATTAATTACACATTTCACTTACATCTGTGGATAGTTTAATGTCTGTTTTTCTATGTGCAAACCAAAACACAATGTAATCACACACACACACACAAAGAAATAACAAAAAAAAAAATAACAAATACCCGTGGTGTTCTGGCATCGGGTGGTTTAGCAAATACAGCTTCTTCTGTTACCTGAGCTCCTGATGGTACTGTTTCTGATGGCCGAGTTCCATTGTATGTATGGAACCTGCAAATGAAAGATGTCACAAAGAAAATATATAAAATTATATCCTATACCATTACAAACATCTCTGTTACAATATAAAAAATATAGAAAGCAGCCAATAACCAAGATAGATCAATCATTTGATTTTTCAATTTGTTGGGATAACTTAACTCTTTAGCATTTAAACTGGCCATATCCAGCCATATATTCTACCTGCTTTATGTAGAAACAGGCCAGATCCAGCTTCTCACACCTACCCAACAATGCTAATGGGTTAGGTGAAGAACTCAGCTATTATTGGAAATCCATTTGAACTACCTAACAATGGATATATTTACAGATATGCATTTCTTCCTCTGCTTTATCATAATTTTTAACAAGAAGCAATGAGTTCTTTACAAAGTTGATACATAGAAGATATTCACTGAAATAACATATTCTCTAAATCAATTCATACAGGAAATTATACTTAACAAAATACAATAACAAAAACATAAAAAGATGATATTAATAAACTGATCAATGTTTATTATTCTATTAATAAATCGTTTCAGAAATACAAAATACAATACTAATTACAATGACGAGACAGTACGAGGCAATGAAAAGATCATTCAGAAGCAGGTATACCAACAGAAAGTATAAAGTAGAAATGTATTTTGAATGAGTACTGTTTTACATTCTTCTTTGTAAGGTGATATAACAAAATATCTTATATATATCCCACATGGGGGAAAATGAAAGCAGTTTAGCTGAAATAAGTAACATTCTCTGAGGTTTCTGATGCACACTATCTGACATGAACAAATTTATATATCCACTTAACTTTTGATATATATATATATATATATCATCATCATCATCGTTTAACGTCTGCCTTCCATGCTAGCATGGGTTGGACGATTTGACTGAGGACTGGTGAAACCGGATGGCAACACCAGGCTCATATATATATATATATATATATATATATATATATATATATATATATATATATATATATATATATATTTATCTATTAGAGAGATAGATAGGTAGATAGACATAGTACATGGCTCAGTGGTTGGACTCACAAGCATGAGGTAGTGAGTTCAATTCCTGGACCAAGTTGTGTGTTGTGTTTTTGAGCAAGACACTTTATTTCATTGCTACAGTTCACTCAGCTGTAGAAATGAGTTGTGATGTCACTGGTGCCAAGCTGCATTGACTTTTGCCTTTCCCTGCTTTATGTAGAATCAGGCCAGATCCAGCTTCTCACACCTACCCAACAATGCTAATGGGTTAGGTGAAGTAACTCAGATTCTAAGTTCAACAGCTATTATTGGAAATCCATTTTAACTACCTAACAATGGATATATTTACAGATATGCATTTCTTCCTCTGCTTTACCATAATTTTTAACAAGAAGCAATGAGTTCTTTACAAATTATTAAGTTGATACATAGAAGATATTCACTGAAATAACATATTCTCTGCATCAATTCATACATGAATGGAGAGGGGAGGCTGGTATGCATGGGCAACTGCTGGTCTTCCATAAACAACCTTGCCTGGACTTGTGCCTTGGAGGGTAACTTTCTAGAATCCCATTGTCATTCATGAAATCTTCCTTGGTCTCTATCCTATATATATATATATATATATATATATATTATATATATATATATATATATATAAACACGCACACACACACACACACACCTATATTCAGCTGTAGATGGATAACCCTGTACCAGACTGCCATTCTATTCAGCAACAGCATTGGTCCAGCCTACTTTGTCAGTGGCGTGGCATCAGAAGTTACAACAATGCAAGGAAGCACATTGTAACCAGCAGTGTATAACATCTAATAGTTTTGTCAATAGTTATACAGTGAGATATATATATATATATATATATATATATATATATATATAAGGGCATTACTATACATGAATGCCTCAAGCTATGAGGGACTCTAAGGTCAAACTACCATAATAAACTCATTTTTACCAAACGCGAGGAAATGCAACTCTCAAAGCTAGCCCCTTAAAAACAGACTAAATTATAGATCATGATAATATGGTCAAGACACATAGAAATAAACAGAAAATCAACATACCAAACGAACACCTCATGTATCCATAGTAATTACAAGCTCAGTTAATAACATGTTAAATTAATATATTATTACAAAGCAGTAAATCCAAGTGGAACAAACTTGCATGTATATACAGAATCAGCTAAAACAATTGTTGAGAACAACATATTTAGGACAGAATGCAAAAAAGTATAAATTTCATGTACAGTTCATAATTTGTGCTCAATGGGTTGAACACAAATAATGAAATATATGAAATTTACATTTTTCTGCCTTTTATTCTATGTATGTGTGTAATTTCACCTCACTCACAGAAACATTAAATCTAAAACGTATCACAACAGATCAATAATCAATATTATGAATGTACCAAAGATAAACTTACTTGCACTGAGGATTCAGAACCATTGCCAAGAGATCCAACAAAGGAAACCAATCTTGAGAAAGTTTGCAAACACATAATTCAATCAGTTTTTCTGCATTTTTGAATATGCATCTCTGAAAACAAAGAGAAAAGAAAACATCAAAAAAAAGCATTTCCTGAAGAACTAACAATTAAAAGTATTATCTTAGATTCTTTCATGATTTTCTTTAAACAGATCCTACTTCAGTTCTTGCTAGGTCTTAGGTCTGTGACAAGCCTATAGGCTCATTAGGCTGAAATTTATCCTAGTTTCCATGGTATATAAGAAACCAAGAGTACACTACTCCCTTCCTCTGGACAAGATGCCAACCTATTGCAGGTTTAACTCACCAGCTGTTGTTGATGCACATTTTCAGCTTACTTAACTGAAGCAATATGGAATGAAAGGTTTTGCTCAAGAACAGAATATCCTGCCTTATCTGGAAATTAAAACCATAACCTCACAATTAAGGTGCCAATAACCTAGGCTCGAGGCCACACATTTTCACAGGTGTTACTGAATTTTGTGGTATAGCAAGAACCTTTTTTTTTTATATATATTAACACCTTGAAAATTATCCTTCATCTTCTGCGATGCTTGTTGAGAGGTTGTTGCTGTGATTTTCTTAAAGTTGTTTGAAATCAGCTCCTTACAGAGAATGTTATTTCATTGTCTTTTATTTTTTAGTGATTTCAGCCAGGGGTTGTGGCCATGCTGAAGTACTACCATAACTTAGCAAATTGCAAGTATTTTCTATACTTGCTACACTGCCCTTGCTGCCTTTTTTTTTTTTTTTTGCGCTAATGGTAGTGGTGTGGCAACACCGTCTATTGAGAAATTGCAAATGGTTGGCTTCTTGTCTCAATGAACAGGAATTTTTTGTTTCCAGTTCTTTTACAGATTCTTCACTAAAAATTGATACAAAGCCCAATAAATGATCGGTGTCAGTTAAGGCCTGTTTACCCAATCAAACAGTGTCCTGCAGTATACTGCTGTACATATGAGGTGGTTGGTGGCAGTTGTAGACATCAGTAGTGGCAGGTTTGGTACAATCACCATGGTGTGTTGCATGAATAATCACAGGACAGTTTAAAGTGAAGAGCACAGTGGTTGGTAAGCAAGCTACTTACCACACAGCCACTCCTGCACCTATAAAGATTTTCTTTTTTCTTTTTTTTCTTTTGCATTATGAATGCAGGTACTTAGACCATATCTTCATATCTTACCAGGAAGGTCTTTACGTAATATCATGAACAAAAGTTTTATTTCAAATAGGAACACTTTAATACAAAATCTATTGTGGAAAACCCAAAGGCAATATCAAATGGGACAATTAAAAATCTGGATTTTGTTTATAAAGTTTCAAAAGAGAGAGAGAGAGAGAGAGAGAGAGAGAGAGAGAGAGAGAGAGAGAGAGAGAGAGTGTGTGGGTGTGCATGTGCACATTGTAACCAAAGTTAAGCTCATGTAATAATATATTCAATTTGTTACATCAACTTACATGTATTTCATACTTCCATCCACTTACAGCCTCATCAGTAAGTATTTTGGTAAAGGATATGGTCAAGCCTTCACGGAAAAATCTCTGGCAAGCTTCACTTCTTGTATCCAGTGCTATAAGAGAGAAATCATTAGTGTAATTATTTGTTAGAAAAGGTTGTTCCACCTGACTAACTTTAACCCTTTTGTTACTATGTTTCTGTTGGAATATACTGCCTTTTTTTTTTCAATTAATTTTGAAAATAATGAAGAATTTAATATAATAACTTTGTTGTCATTAAGCTGGTGTTTGGAAGTTACATTTACATTAAAATTTTGATAAAATATTAATTTAGCTAACTTTAAAACATGAAACCAGTATCATAGAACCAAGAGCAGTATCTGGTAGGTTGGTATCAAAAAGAGCTAAACATTTAGCTCCTATTCAACATTGAAACACAATTCAAATTTCTTATGTCAATCTGCTTTTTCTATGCTGGCATGGATTGGTCAAAACTATTTAAAGCAGTTTTAGTGTCTAGATGTCATTTCTTAATGCCAAGTATTCCAGCTGCCTCTTACAACACAAAGAAATATGGTGTACTGATTCTATAAACCAGAAAATATACTGATTGTCCAGTAAATTCATCACAGATAATCGCATTGTGTTAATACATCACCTGTAATTTAATTACCAGGTTATTTCAAAGCAACATAATAAATTGCAAACTGAAACACTGTCAGCAAATTCATCATTATGCTAGGAACATAATGGTAAATTTATCATCATGTTAAATATAGCATTTTGCAAATTCACTGTCATTCTTTATATCCACCATAAATACATCACTAAGCATCAATGTATTTATCCTTTATTCAAAGGGTAAATACATTGCATTTTGTTAGAAATTAAAAAAAGAATTCAAAGACAAAAAATTACTAATATTAAAAATTCTATCAGTACAACATACTTAAGTTGAAATACCAGAAGCTGTTACTTTCGTTCAGGAAAAATCCTTTTATAGACATATGGTGCTACAAAGACACAATATACTTCAGAGCTAGACAAAATGAAATTGCCCCAAAAGTAACTGCAAGAGCAACAAATACATATTTCATAGTTAGAAGTGTATATCTATATATATTTTTAACACATCTTTAAAGGGATTTTTCTTGGATGGAAACTGCAGCTTCTGGCATTTCTGTTATATAATTCATATTCATTAATATTAAATTTACTTCATATATACATGGAAAATATACCAAAGTAATTTTCAAAAATAGAATGACATGAACTAAAAAGAGATGCTTACACAATTTACAATTAAAAGAATAAAGAAACATTCTAAAATGATTTATAACCAATGCCACTGATATAATCCAGTTTTTCATACTTTTAATACCATTCATTAGTGATTGGTTCAATTCTTCTTGCTACACTATATTATATATTTTTGTATTTATATTCACTAGCACTCTCATTTATGTGTAATTATGAATAAATTTTGTTTATTCATACAATTACTTATTGAATGGCACAACAAGCAAACTATTTGAAAAATGGATATAAATTATCCATGTGATATTGTGATTGTTTTTATAGTATGTTCCAGAACTATCCAAGGAAATACTATGATCATTGACATATAAATTTACAACCCCTCAAACTGTAACTAGTTTGATAACTACAAATGCACAAATCTCTCAGCCTTGAGTCATTTTGTTGTTTCTGCTAAATATTAATATAAAAAAATATTATTTTTAGAGATGTGGAATTTCTGCAGTGGTTATATACTGCCCCAATTATTATATCATTTCTTAATTGTTCTCCTTTTAAGAATTCTAAAAATTTCTAAATGATAGGATGGAACTTTTTGTCTTTAAATTTCTTTTAATGAAATGCAACATATTTACTCAGCATAACAAAACTTCAACTAATGTCTAGCAATGTATTTACTTATTTGAATTGCAGCTGTATGTGGTTCACGACTCAACAGTAGTTGTGGTTCCTTGTTGTACAGGACATTAAGAGTTAAATAAAATTACTTTCTATTTCTCTTAATTTGCCAATTTGTGGCAGAAATCATCAACGAAGTCAGACTCCAATATGAGTCTTTAATTGCTATTAAAGTAAAACTAAGACCCTAACTTCTTTTGTTACCAGAACACAATAGGTTGTGACTGAAACAAGATATATCTGGGGTAAAAGAGGAAATGATATTACATCAATAACTGCAATCATCTAAAATAACAGTTTCTATTTTTAAATACCAAGATACTTACATTCTTTACTAAGTTTAATGGATGCTTCAAGAAGCAACTCCAACTCTCCTTTGGGAAGTACAGGAACAACCCATCTTGGTCGATTGATCATTTCATCCAATTTAGCCAGAGCTTCATGAGGAAAGTCCGGTTCCTGGTCATCCTGCAATTCAGTCTGGCTATTCCCTTGGCCAATCTCATCACTAGTTGACTGGGTAACCTTCTGTTGTTGTTGCTGTTGCTGCGGTGGGGCTTGTGTATTATCTTGGGGGGAGTCCCCACCTGCAGGACTCCCACGCATCACAATGGTCATGTTATCTTGGACTTCTCCAGTTTCAACCATTCACTGATTCACTGAAAAATTTTAAAAATATAAATTAACAATGAGAAAGTTTGACAAATGATACATTTGCTAATCTCAACCCCACAACTTATATCCACATGAAATCAATCAGCAAATTTGAATAACAAACAGTATTATTTTAAAACATAGTGAAAACAATTAGAACTTTACAATCATTGCTCCTTTCATGAAATATTAAAATAAAGGTTACTGTTGGTTTTGTAGCAAGAAGTGATGAGAGATAAATCTCCTGGATAGAATGACATGTACCATAAAACTTTCTTAGAAAATCTTTGTACTTATTCCTCACAAACCAAAATATAATTTTTGTCTTACTCATAGACAAGAAAAACAATTTGTAATCGGAATATACTGAAATGGTTGCAATAATATTGACTACCAAGCCAAATATAACTGACTTGAAATCTATAACTGTAACTGACTAAAATTTGTACCTGACTTGACATCTAACTTGAAATATTTCTTAAAATAGGTAAATTTAATATAACCTCCAGCAATGAATGCTCTCCTTACAACCACAGACTAAATTCAAAATTAAGATTTATCCATAACAAAATTAAAAGGTAATCTACCAAAAATGATATCAAAAAGTAGACATCCTATACATTAGGATAGAATTAAATCAGCACCATTTCTAATATCTACTTTTTCATGCCTGCATGGGTTGGATAGAATTCATTGAGATAAATTTTCTATGGTCAGATGCCCTTTGTGTTGCCAACCCTCACTTGTTGCCAAGCAAAGTAATGTTTCTCTATGACCAAACATATTTTTCATAGAAGACTGGAAATAAGGGGCACTACTTGTATGACAGTACTGCTTACTTATAACTATTGTGGTGTCGAGACAAGGACATGGACACATACAAATGATGGGCTTCTTTATAGTTTCTTATAGTTTCCATTTACCAAATCCATTCACAAAGCTTTAACTATAGTAGAAGATACTTGCTTAAGGTGTCAAAAAGAGGGACTGAACCTGGAAAATGTGGTAGAGAAGCAGACTTTTTAAACACACAGCTATGCTTGTGTCTATATTTGTACAGAATAAATCTTAAAACCAGAAGCCTAGCCTGTCTCTAATTCAACATTTTCTTTAAAGCATTAAAGATATCACAGCTAGAAAAATACAATTCTCTCTGCAATTTATCTTCAAATTAAACTTCCAAATAGCATAAATTATTGGAATTTGAAAAATGTGGATAACAAAATATCTTTGTTACATCACAATTTAGATCATTTCTACTTATAATATTTTAATAATAAATTTTTAGAGGAAAGAAAGATGTAAAAAAAAATTATAAGTGCTGAAAATTTCACAGTCAACTTGAACTTAAGAGCATAAAAGAATAAAAAGGCGAGATTATTTTATAGAACTTCCTGGCTTCTGTCCAATATCTTCAAACTCTTAAACCACACCTTTCCTGGACACATCAGCAGCTTCTATAACATAACAAACATATATCTCAACCCCACCACATTTATGTATATAATAGAGACACCTTTGTTTAGATGTCATTTCTCTGAAAACCTGTACCTGCTCTCCTAGCCATCAACCTAATGATTAACTGCATCTCTTCAACAACCTTTACAACTTTGGCTTCACATATTCAGACATCCACCAACACCGGACTTATCAAAGTCACTTTAGTGACTGCATATATAAACAGGTATCAAGATTACAAATGAGGTCAAGTATATTGGGCCTACTAGCCATTACAAACATGACCATTTAACATCTACTGTTCCTGAACCTACTTTTCCATGTATCAAAATGATGTCCTCATGCAGATTTCTACAGCAAGTTCAATAATATTGACTACAAAAACTTTGAAATAGCTAACACCTTGGTAATTCTCTCTCTGCTTCATTTCCAACTCAGAATCACTGAAAAGGGATCCATCAATACCAACTTGGCCTGCAAGGGTCTATCAGTGCACTATGGATCAACCCAACAGAGTGAATGCCAACTTTGTATGGAATGAAATCTCCAGTATAAGCAACAGATGTATTAAGGAAGAGGAGAAAATCACAAACATCAAGCATTCCAAAGAGTGCTGATGGATTATGGTTATCAAATATCCTTTACCAGTCAATGGTGTGTCAATAAACCACCAACAAAGGGTCACACCTTCAGTGATAACGTGCTTCCGAAAACAATTAAATTTACTGATAGACCCGCTAGCGCAATCCATCAGGCAGTCCATAGAGCAGGACTAATCATACAAATGACACACTTGGGGCCCTCTTTGAGAAAATATGTCTGGAAATTGACTCACAAGCAGCACCACTATATGCACATTAGCCTTCTCCGTAATGTGGATATGTTTGAGAGTTTACATTGCGAATCACATAGTTTATAATAATAATAAACATGGCATGGTGATGATGAAGATGATGATAATGACAAGATATAGAACAGAATTATTTCTTTTAAATCAGAATGATCTACAGATATGTAACATTTGTCAAAAAAGGAGGTAAATATAGGTTGATTAAATCAACCTAAGTATTTGACTTAGGGAAAAATCTAAATTTAAGTAACCCTCACAAAAATGGCTCGTGTGTTTTCCTCCTCTTTTCAGAACCAGAGTATTACTTAAATCCAAGACAAGTAGTTAAAATATGCTAAGCTTCTAAGAAAGTCAAATAATGTCAACCTACTTAATAAGTTTGTTCAAACGACAATTACTCCTCTCTCTTCATATTATTCCCCTATCAAGCCTAAAACCCTACTTAAAGTACAGCTAATTAAAATACTACTTTTACCAAAATCACATTGATAATTCCAGTTATCAAAGCTAGTCATTTACTTAACAGAAAAGAAGAAATACCAAATGTAAGTATTATAGTAGCAACGGATTATTGTAACAGTTGGCTATTCACAAACATTCCTTCATTAGCACTTCAACAAAGCTTAATTGCAGAGAAAACAGCTGCTGAAAATAAAATACCGTACTTTCTTCTGAAGCAGAGTTGTAATTTTTTCTTTTTTTTTTCAACAACAAATACAGATGTACGTGTGTGTGTGTGTGTGTGTGTGTGTGTGTGTGTGTGTGTGTGTGTGTGTTTATAACTGACCAAATAACAACACAGATACGAATTCACTAGTTACTTTCTAAAGAAATCACTTACTGGATTCAAACATCTAGCAGCTATTGAATATACTGACCTAGCAATGTAGCAATGTATACTGAGAAAATGCACGTTTAAGCTTTCTTGCCATTTCACTAGTTTCAATCATTGGACTGGTGTCATGCTGGGGCACAACTTCAGAGTATAGTAAATTATATCAAGCCCAGTATTCGACTGGTACATAATAGTAGAATGACCAGTGGAAGGATTGGACATTAAACTCAGAACACAATCAAATGTCCTAAGGTATTTTGTTTGCCACTACTACCTCTACCCACCCTTCCTCTCTGTTTTTCTGTTCCGACTTCTATTCACCTTGTACCTTGTGAGTCCACTCAGGATTCATCACCACTTAACTTCCGCCCACTCTTCTATAATGTGAGTAGCCATTTAGCTCCTCTCCAGCAAGAAACCTGTTCTGTTCTAACCCCTTCTTTCATACTTTATCTCTCATTGTTTAATAATAAGGCTGCCTTCCACTACCATGCCCCACACAGTCAAAGAGGATCTTAGTCTTGTGAGCTGCATGGTGACCTCATTAGTGCTGGTGCTACATAAAAGGAACCCAGTACACTCTGTAAAGTGGTTGGCATTAGAAAAGGCATCCAGTCATAGAAACCATACCAAAGCAGACACAGGAGCACAATACAGTTCTCAGACCCATGCCAGCAAAGATGTACATTAAAAGATAATGATAATGATGACTACTGACATTAAAAGATGATGATGATGATGATGATGATGATAATGACTACTAACAACTATCTACATATTTTTTTTATGTGTTTCAATTAATCTAACTGATACTTGATCACAGAATTATTAGTACTATTTAGAGATTGGAATCACTGCTCATGAAAACTTCCATACTTTCTCCAAGGAACTTTGTTCATTTGCTCATATGGTATCCATTTGGAAAACACCAATTTTTGACACAAAAACTTATACTTTTACCTATATATATATATATATATATATATATATATATATATATATATATATATATATTATCATCATCATCATCTTTTAACATCCATTTTCCATGATGGCATGGGTTGGATGGTTTGACCAGAGCTGGCAAGCAGGAGAGCTGCACCAGATTCCAGTTTGATATGACTTGGTTTCTGCAGTTGGATGCCCTTCCTAACACTAACCACTTTACAGTATGCTAGGTGCTTTTAACGTGGTACGGTACCAGCATGAGCACTTTTACATGGCACTGGCACAAGTGCCTTTTATGTGGCACACACACACACACACACACACACACACAATATATATATATACATATATATATATATATATATATATATACACATACACACACGCACACACACACACACACACACACACACACATCTTATATTAATAGAAAAGTTTTTCCATCTAAGTTTTTCCTTTCGAACAATGCATGTGCAGAACGAAAAAAGGAAGGTAGTCACAGTGTAATTTATTTAACACAATCTTTTCAACAAAATCAAATCACTGCTACCATTCACTCAAAACACAAACACAGAGGACAAAGCCATTAACATCAAAATGTAGAGTTTGTTAAGTGACAAACGAACCTAAAGAATACCAATTAGCATAATCACTTAACATGCTAGAACTCACAGCCATATCTCTCTAGAATCCTACCTTTCAATAAAGACACTCTGGTTACTGCAGTCCTATATACATTATGCCTGAAGGAAAGGAAACAAAGTGAGTGATGACCAAAGCTGCAGTATCTTTGATTATAAAGGTCACTTTCAATAAGAGCTGACCTATCAGGATAAACAACAAAATAACAATGGGATTGATATGGCTGAAATGCCTTCAATCATAGATCTGCTGAATCAGAGTTGACAGCAACAAAGTGAATATTCACTTACTCACTCACACTCTCTCACACACACACACACAAAATAGTCCCTCAAAGGATGGTCATAGCTAGAATGTCTTATCAAGTCTCTGCTCAATGATGGCTAACCTGATCTAGTATTTTTTCAAATGACTGGAAGTAACAACTCCAGATCATAATTAAACCAGCTAAGTTACTTATTATATGCATTACATAAGCCCAGTGTCCAACAGCAGTCATGAAGCTAATGAAATTAACCTTTCATTAAGTTGTGTCTGAAACACCAATCTATCACGACATTCCATTTGTGACCATCCTAGTGAGTAACATACACTTTTTTATCAACACTATATACAAAGACATTTTTCACATTTTATTGTAATAACTGATAGACCTCACTTCCATGAACTTTTTTTTTTTTTTTTTTTCCCCAATGATATGTGAACAAAGCATTTGATATTATCAGCACTCAAATGTTACATTTATTCCCCCAGATCAAATTCATCATCATTTAACACCAGCCTTCCATACAAACAAGGACTGAACAGTTTAACAGAAACTGACAAGCCAGAGAACAGCACTAAGCTCCAATGTCTGCTCTGACATAGTTTTCTTTATGGCTTGATGTCCTTCCTAACACCAAATACATTACAGAGTATAGTGCGTGCTTTTCTTCATGGCACTGGCACTAGTGAGGTCACTAAGTAACTCATAAGACAAGACCCTCTTCAACTAAGTGGAAGTGCAGTATTGAGGAGGGTGGCTTTATGCTAGGTGTTGACAGTATGGTAGAAGGATGGGAACACGTCTTACTGAAGAGATACATGGCTTCCCTGGTTAGAAAGAGAGAAAAATGATGAGAATATACTCTCAAGTTACAAGGGTATTCTCTCAAAGTACAATAGAAATAGAAGACTGGAAAGGGTGGGTGAGTAGGTAAATCTGCAAGAGTGTGAAAAGGAAGTAACAGATGGTTAGAGATGGGGATGGAGGTGGATATAGTGAAATCATAATTATATTTTTTGAAATATGTGTTTCTCAATTTCACTGAGCAATTTGATTTCATCCATTTAAACGCATAATTTTGTCTAAGGCAACCCAATTCAGTTTGCATTTACTTTCCTTTTCCAAACTGGACCATCCTAACACCTTTGACTTACGACTGACATTTTTCAGTCAGCTCAAGTCTAATTAATATAACATTTATTTCCAGTTCTATAAATATTTGCTTCAGTTTTCATAACAGATCCTTCCATCTCAAGTTCCTTTCTTTAAGTATTCCTTTATACACTATAATAATAATAATAGTGAGACTCTGTCCATCTGGGACCCCTGTATCTAGTCTACATTTGCTCTAAGTAGACATTCCTTTTTGGAATCAGGATGATTCTGGGATTGAAAATCTGCCTTTCATTTGATTCTAGAACATCCAGCATTGGTATCTGATTTTAAAGCATTTGGTCTGCTATTTCTAGCAGGTAAAGCTTGATTGATTCATGCCATCTTGGTTGGCATTTGTCAAACGACATCTGAGAGCAAAGGGGAGATAAATGACATTCGCTTCATTAATTTTATGTTGAGATAAAAACTTTGGGACAAATTGGCCAACAGTTGGAATTCAACTTGGGACTGGAACAATAGAATTTTCATCCATCCTTAACCTCTGATCAAACACCACCGGAGCATATAGTCATTACAGATATATTATAGTCATGCTATTTAGCTCTCTTTAGTTTTCAGCTACAGGCCCAATAGCCCTCCACAGGAGTTAGCTTAAAAGTCTGCACAAAGTACATTTAAGATAGTTCACTATATAATGGTGATGTACCAGAATAACCCCCACATCCACCTATAAAGAAAAACTGATTTTGTGCAAAAATTTTCTTTTTTTCAAATTCATCATCTCATGTTTAAAACATGAAATTCATAAATGAATAATAAAAAGAAAATTAAACAAAAAACAGAAAGATGACAAAAATATTCCAGCAGGCTCTGTACTCGAAAATAAAAATGGCAAAGGATAACAAAAAATTAAACAATAAAAACTTTAGAACATTTTTTTCAAGAGGAAG
Organism: Octopus bimaculoides; assembly: GCF_046866305.1. NCBI lineage: Eukaryota > Metazoa > Mollusca > Cephalopoda > Octopoda > Octopodidae > Octopus > Octopus bimaculoides. Next base: position 68,659,551 of record NC_142936.1, on the reverse strand, counting down.
GTTTTGAATTATAATCTCCAACACTTAATAAAACAGAAATGAAAACAAAAGTTGTTAAAAAACAAAAAAAAAACTGAATAATCCTAAAAATTCCTCTGTAATATCCATGCACCAAACTGTCAGCCCTTAACATAGATTACTTCAGGAAGCATCACGCTATCTTTGTTTTGCAACTAAAGAACTTTTTTTTTTTTTTTTTGCACTTGACATCAAAAATGAAATATATCCAGTCATGATATCAGCAAGGAATGTAAGCATCACATCACCATTTAGCTCAGGTAATGTCAAGAGAGATCATGAAATGTTAACACACACACAAACAACAGGCTTCTACACATTTTCCAATAAACAATTACAAGGCATTGGTCAACCTGAAGTGACTGCAGAAGACACTGGCACAAGATGCCACACACACATACACATCACTGTTTTAATGTACACTTTTCCATTCTCGCATGGGTCATCAGAATTTGTTGAAGCAGATTTTCTATGGTCAGATGCCCTTCCTGACACAAACCCTTACTCGTTTCCAAGCAAGCTAATATTATCCCATGACCAGACATTTCTCAGAAGATTGGAAATGAAGGACACCACTTGCATGATGATAACACTCCCTTACAACTATCACAATGTCAAAGCAAGGAAACAGTAACAAACAGTAACACACACACACACACACAACAATTTTCAGTTTCTATAGATGAAATCCACTCGCAAGCCTTAGGTCTGGCGGGCTATAGTAGAAGACACTAACCTAAGGTTCCATGCAGTGGAACTGAAACTCAATCTATGTGGTTAGGAAGCAAACTTCTTACCACACAGCCATACCTGCATATTACATGTGTGTGTGTGTGTGTGTGTGTGTGTGTGTGTGTGTGTTTATACATACACAAACACATTGTTCTTGCTCCACTCACTCCATTGTTTTGTTAGAAGAACAGAATGGAGTGAGTGGAGCAAGAACACAGAGAGAAACAGAAGTGTTGCTGAAGAGGTCACAGATGTGTGATGAAACACTTCTGGATAACGGACAGGCATTAAAATAATAGAATAACAGTAATAAACGAGTCAAGAAAAAAAAAATATATATATATATATATATATATATATATATATATATATATATATATATATATATATATATATATATATATATATATATATATATATATATATACACACACACACAGAAAGAGTTATGTGTTTATTTGGCAAAAAAAAAATGATAATAAATAAAATGACCATCCCGAAGTACAACAATATATATATATATATATATATATATATATATATGTATGTATGTATGTATGTATATATAATATAATATAAAATCATTCTCAATGTCCACTTTTTCATGCTTACATAAATGAGAGAGCATTTGTTAAGGCAGATTTTCTACAGCTGGAGGTCACTCCTGTTGCCAATCCTATAATCTGCTTCCAAGGAAGGTAAAATTACCCTATAGCCAGACATATTTTCACAGAAGATTGGAAGTGGTGGACATTGTATAACAGTAACACTCATTTACAATTATTACATAATGTCAAGACAAGGAGACACTAACACACGCTCTCTCTCTCTCTCTCTATCTCTCTCTCTCTATCTCTCTCTCTCACTCACACACACTCACACACACACACACAATGAGCTTCTTTCAGTTTTCATTTGGATGTTAAAATGAAGATGATGACAATGATAATACATATTTGTGTATGTGTATTTATGCTTATGATGCTTAAAAAAGCAAACATAAATATTCTGTAGGAATGTCACACATTTCCAAGAGATAACAGAGTAAAATATTTAGAGAGAAATAAGTAGGAGGATAATGAAAGGGTCTTCTAAATATTTCCAATTTAATGGAATAGTAACAGAATTTTCACTTAAAAATAAATACTGGTGTAAACAGCATCTCCAACATCAGGGCGAAATACTATATTGCCATGATACTCAGCTATATCCATCTTCCTCTCTTTGCATTGCTATCATATAGTACTAGCCCCAGCTGGTATAAGTAAACAAATATAATGTGAATTATGTTGATCATAGAAGTACTGTTTGTATATTAAATGAATGAGAAAAATATTTCAATACATAATATATTGTTTACTTTACCATTTCAATATATGAGTGTTACATGTACACATTGTCTGCTATTTCAGTACAAATATGACATTTGCCTCTGCATGAACAGAAGGAAATCTGAATATGCAATAAATAATTTTCACATATTACAGGCTAAGACGACAGTACTGCTAGCAATTCTGCATAAATTTTATTAAAGTATATCAATTCACAGGGAAAATTATTTACTATCTACAGCTATTTTTTATTTCAACAAGATCTTCCATTCAAGAACAATAAATGAACACCATAAACACACACACACACACACACACATACACACACACACACACACACACATATATATATATTGTTTATAGATATTGCCAAACTGTTGATAAATTAAGATTGGAATATTGACAACTAATTCCATAGTAACAATATCTGAAGTCAATGCTATGAGTCATATCATACAGCACATTTTCAACCCATGCATTAAATATTTATTAGTGATAACGCTTATACTTACTAGTGTGAAGAATGGAAAACAAACTGCAAGTGTTTGACTCAATAAAATAGTGGGAAACAAAATATATATTTGCTTATGTAAAGAGACATAATTTTCACCATGAACTTCACCATATCTGTTCTGTGTGTACAAGGACTCGGTTGGCCATGCTCAAGTCTCAAGACTTGACACTTGCACAATACAAAAATTTCACGTAGTTTTTAGTTAAAAATTATTTGCATATTTGCATATTTCCTACAACTATTCATTACTTTTTCTAGACCATTAACAAATTTAAACTTTGTGACAGGACACTACAAAAGAGGTTTCTACACAAAACTAGCAGTAACCTTTTGCACAATTACTTTTACATCTTAACTCTTAATTTCCTGAATGACACAATACCACAGTAGACTGCATTAGTTAACCAGTCCTGAATTGCACACTATCACAAGAATCATACTAACCTTTAAACTGATTTTAAAGGAAATGTGGAACTCTTTAATGCAAGGGAGAAAATTCTAATCCTTCCCTTTATTGGTCATTTCCATTCTGTAAGGGAATCATTACAAGACTGGGCTTTTAACTAAGAAAATTTTCAACAGGTTAAGGGTTAAATGACAAACTTTAGATGACAAGAAAATTTACAAAGCAAGGAAACATTAAATTGGATAGTTATGATACAATTGTCTATATCAAGAGTCAATCCAATATGCTGTTTACTCGGGCAAGCATATAGCATCATCTAAATGACAGATAAGTTCCACACACTTTGTGTTAGAAATGGAGGTTAGTTGTGTGAAGTACCTCAATCAGTAAACCAGCTTCAATAAAATATAAACACCCAAATTTGTAAAGAAAAAAAACCCACCTCACTATACTAACATGGGAGAATGAGGCATTACATACAGATCACAAAAACAATCAATACCAAGAAATTTTGAATGCCAGAATAATTGTTACAACCAAATATAGTTGACAAATTTATCTTGTAGGACAACGAAGGTAATTTACTATGCAAAGCTGTAAATCAGCAGATTTTGAATTCTAAGGATACAGAATAAAGTACTGAGAAAAAAAATCCTTGTTTAATAACATATGCAAATTATAAACCATAAATAAAATTAATGAATTACAAGAACTCTTTGAACTAAGTTTCCAACGATGAAGGTCATTATATTAGAAAATCTCTAGTGAAGAATAAATAATGGTATAAAATATTAGAAATATCAAGGAACATTTTTTTATATAGTTTAGTCAGAGAAAATGCAGTACCCATGACCTTTAAAGGGCTTCAAGGACAAAGGGAACATGGCAGGTTGCTACAGTAGGAAGTAGTACATTAAAGCATTGAGACATCTTCAAACTGAAGATCTGCTCTGAATACTTACAGTAGAATGGACTCTGTTAAATCATATGCAGACCAGATAGTGGCCCAAAAAAGTTTAAGTACATTGAATGGATAAATGCAACTAACATTGTGAGCTGCATTGATTCCAAAGATTTCTTTCCAGAATTTGAGTGACTGCAATGTTCTAGAGCTGTTGAAACTTTTTATAGCAAGCAATTCTATCCCACAAACAAAGGATTACATGAAGTGTATATCTGAAGGATTACAGTATATGCTAGAGAATACAGGAAAGGGCCTCATCATTGCTTAACATCCACTTTTCCCTGTTGGCATTAGTCAGACAGCATTTGCTGAAGCAAATAACCTACAGCCAGATGCCTTTCCTGCCACCAACCTTCCCCTGTTTCCAAGCGAAGTAATATTTCCCATATTTCTAGTTTTTACGTAAAACTGGAAAAGAACAGTGCTTTAAGACAGTGCTGCTCGTTAACGACCAAAACATGCAGTCAAGACAAGAGCATACACACACACATAGACGATGGACTTCTTTCAGTTTCCGTCTACCAAATACACTCACAAGCCTTTGATCAGCCTAAGCAGTAGTAGAAGACACTTGCCTAAGATACCATGTAGTAGACTGAACCCAAGATTACATGACTGAGAAGCAAGCTTCTTAACCAGAGCTATTTCAGTGTCTATAAAAAGAACTAAAAAAACTATAAAAAGTTCTAAGCCAGAGGAACAGATAATAAATTAGAATTTATTATGCAGATCTATGCAATCCATATGGATATAAATTCAATGATGACTATGAAATTTGTCATTCTTTATATGTGCAAAGTTTTAAATTTAATGACAGTTACAGTGTGTATGCACTTGCTTGACAGTCAAATAACACATAACAGAAATTGTAGCAGAGTCAGATCGCTGTATAAAACTTTTGAAAAGTATGTCCTGTATAGACAAGACACTCCCAGCCATTTCTGATTCAAAGATTTCTTTAACTTTCTAATAGATTCATGTGAAACACATTCAGTATTGTTATTACTATAATTGCTACTACTGCTCTTGTTATTACTAGAGTTATCATTGGTACTTAGTGTTAGATTAGCAGAATCATTAGAGCGTCAGATGAAACACCTTGTATACCACTAGGTATTTTGTCAATTAAGAGTACCAATCAAGTACTGGGATCAATGTTACTAATTCTACTATTGACAAATTTCAGGCCTTGTATCAATACTATTATACCATGGAATGGAAAGCTAAAGTCTTCATAGGAATCATTCTACTTGGTTTCCACACAGCCAACAGAAGGCATATCTTGAGATGAAAAGTGAAATATATAAATGGACTGAAACAGACAAACTTCTGGTTAACTACAAGCAGAAAATAATTTTACAGCCAAAATTATTAGATATTACATCTGATCTGCAAGCTCAGGCCATGTGGTTACACTGGTACTGCACAGTGGTTACATATAGGTATTTTCAAAATGTTTTAAACAAAGTAAAATTGTACTATAAAAAGAATCTATGAATCTTACTGCATCTAGTCATGCATTTACTGAGGGGCTTGAATAAATAAGAATCTCTGTACATTAAACCAAAAATTATAATTTTTGCATTTCATCACCATCGTTTAAATGTCCACTTTTCTATGGTTGTATGGGTCAGCCAGAATTTGTTGGGGCAGATTTTCTACAGCCAGATGCTCTTCCTATTGTTAAACCTCACCTGTTTCCAAGCAAGGTAATATTTTTTCCATGGTTTGGCATTCTTTTCATGATAGTCTAGAACAAGTAGTATTACTTGTATGATAGTTTAGATCCATCATGTCAAGACAAGGGAACACACACACGTGTGTATATTCTTTTACACGATTCAGTCAATCAGACTGCGGCCATGCTGGAGCACCACTTTGAAGGGTTTTAGTCAAACAAATTGACGTCAGTACTTTTCTTCTTTTGTAAGCCTTGTACTTATTCCATCAGTCTCTTTGCCGAACTGCTAAATTACGGGGACATAAACACACAAACACCAGTTGTTAAGTGGTGACTGGAGGGAGGGGTCAAACACAGACATTATATATATATATATATATATATACACACACACACAACAGGCTTCTTTCAGTTTCCACCTTTCAAATACACTCACAAGGCTTTGGTCACCCTGATGATATAGTAGAAGACACTTGCCCAAGTGTCATGCAGTGGGACCGAAACCCAGAACCATGTGGTTGGGAAGCAAGCTTCCTACGACACAGCCATGCCTATAGTAATAGTTTTATATCTGGGTAGACACCTTGTAATATGCTGGTTAAGCCTGTCCACATTATTTTGCTACCTAATGTCAACAACAGTATGAAGGTATATGCCACTGGATTTACTTCAGGAATACCTTTGTATCTGTGGTGTTAATATGAAAAGAGGAGACAGAAAATGAAATTCACAAGACTCTTTATTCAAAGCCACTACAATCATTTCAGCTCCTCGTGCACTCATACACTACAAGTGAGATGCTGTACAGTCAATTGTCATGCATAAAAAGGTGCAGATGCATCACCTGAAGCGACACATCGACACGGCATCTATAATGCACTGTACAGCATCTCACCTGTAGTGTATGGGTGCATGAGGAGTTTAAATGATTGTAGTGGTTTTAAATAAAGAATCACATGAATTCCATTTTCTGTCTCATTTTATATATATATATATATAGATAGATACATACAATGGGCTTCTTTTAGTTTCCACTTGGCAAATCCACTTACAAGGCTTTGGTCAACTCAGGTCTAAAGTAGAAAACCTTTGCTCAAGGTACCACTCATATACTTAGAAAGCAAGCTTCTTAGTTAAACAGACATACTTGCACCTTTTTAGGAACTCATAAGAAAGAAGCATCTGAATCCATCACAGAGTTCAGTCATGTCTTACAACCTCTAAACTGAAATTCTTGTTTGTCTTCCACACATACAGGCTTGTCCTTTCAGGTGCCAGTGCTACTTAAAAAGCACCTGTGCCGGTGCTGCATAAACACACCTGTGACAGTGACACATAGAAAGCACCGAGCACACTCTGCTAAGTAGTTGGCGTTAGGAAGGGCATTTGGCCATAGAAACCATGCCACAACAAACAGTTGAAGTCTGGACAGCTCCCTATTAGCCAGCTCTATGTCAAACCATTCAACCCATACCAGCATAGAGAGTGGACATTAACAATGATGATGACGGTGGATATTGTGAAGAAGGGATATGAGATGTCTTTATTGCAGACTAACAATACGCTATACATCAAAGTTTACTTGACAATAGCGAAGTCAAATTAGATGATGCAATACAGAAAACACAAGCATTGGAGTAGGCTCAGACGACTGCTAATTGCTATAATTCACAATCCACTAATGTGGTATTAGAGCCTTTACAACATGATCAATATAATTCTAATGATTCTCTTCATCTGGCTTCTATTAGAAAAAGCTTTTTCTTTTCCTTTTTGTGGTAGTAAGATTCATAAATGACAGGATTATCCTAGCATGGAATTTTTTTTTTTTTTTTTTGTCATTCTTAAAGTAAAAATAAAAGGTCACTACTCAAAAGTATGTGGATCTACTAATAAGTCATCCAGTACCAATTTTATGATATTTACAGCTGTTTCAGATTCTACTCTAAAGTCAAAAGTTACAACTACAAAAATTTTGACACAGTAATTGATTCAGGAAATACAGAGAACTTTATTCACATTTATTTTGCCATTAGTATGAAACCGGCAATTAAATCTATTTCTGTGATTATTATGGATTTTTCTACATGCAAGAAAGTAATTAGAGATTATTTTTCTTTTTGTGAGATTACTCTTAATGACAATATTTATAATATCAATTTTTCAATAATAGATTATTTTTGTGAACCTTTAACGCAGGAAATAAGGTTTTATGTTTCTTCACAAAAAAATGATACTTATGCTTCCAATCTGCTCCCTAACCAACTACTACTAATAGGTCCACTTCAAAATGTTAATGGTTTTGATAAAAAATTCTAATGCAATTATCACTACAAGACAATTTCATTCTGAAAAGGTAACTTGTTTCTTTGAAAATGAATTCTTCATAGAAAAACAGGATACTAGGTCAATATTTCTCCTTGACCTGCCCAGGTTTTAGTTGTGAAAAATTCTAATACACTAAGAATGGTAGTAGATTATTAACAAGCTATTAACCAACTCACTCCTTCAGATGCTTATCTCTTACCTTTAATTTCAGCTTTGGTTATTAACATCTAAAAACAAATTATTTTAACAAGCTGAAATTCATAACAAGCTTATAATGAAGTTCAGCTGTATACTGCTGATCAACTTTTTACAGCATGTTAGTTTTGTAAAATGCTTTTCAGACTGAAGAATGTCATAGATGCCTTCCAAAGAATAATTGATAACAATACTAACTTCTAATCACTTAAATACAGTGTTTGCCTTTATTGATGACGATATTGTATGTAGACTAATGTTCAGAAGCCAAAGCAAATATCTAGATAAATTTAATATAAAAACTATGAACTAAAATTCAGATGAGTGTGTGTGTGTGTGTGTGTGTGTGTGTAATATATAAAGGTATGTTCTTTATTCAACTTAAATAACAGGACCTTTTTGTGAGTGGATTTGGTTGAAACTAAAAGCCCATAATGTTTGTATCCTTGTCTTGACATCACGTGATAGTTGTAAACAAGTGATACGGTCATACAAGTGGTGTCATCATTTCCAGTCTTCTGCAAAAACATGTCTGGTCATGGAGAAATATTACCTTGCTTGGAAATAGGTAAGAAGAACATCCAGCTGTAGAAGATCTTGCAACAAATTCTGTCTGACCCATGCAACCATAGAAAAGTAGGCATTAGAATTATATATATATATATATATATATATATATATATCATCATCGTTTAACGTCCGCTTTCCATGCTAACATGGGGTGGATGATTTGACTGAGGACTGGTGAAACCGGATGGCAACACCAGGCTCCAATCTAAATTTGGCAGAGTTTCTACAGCTGGATGCCCTTCCTGGGGGAGAATTCACAAAAAAGAAAAACAAAAGACAAAGACAGGTAGTGTAGACAACAAACAGATGTATTAGTTTAACGCTCGGGAAGTGAAAAAGTCTTTAACGTTTCGAGCCTACGCTCTTCCACAGAAAGAAACAAGGAGAGAAGATGAAGAATGTGTGGTGGCTAGCGATCTATCATGGCAAATGCCGGACAGAGGGGTCACACAGGAGAGCTAGGAAGAAGGGGAGATAATAAAGTAGTGGTGATCCCAAAAAGAAGGAGCACGTGCGTGTGTATAAGATGGCATGTATGTGCATGTGGAAGAAGGCTGGTGACCTTGACATGTGCATGTGTGTATGTGTGTGGAGGTGGGGCTGGGAAGTGGTCAGTGCTAGTGTATGCGTGGTGGCATGATGATACACACACACAACTATCCATTTTCTAAATATATATCAGACTTTAAAAAAGTACTAGGGTCAATTTGTTTAACTAAACTCAACAAGGTGGTGCCCCAGCATAGCCACAGCCCAATGGATAGATGAAGTAAAAGAAAGAAAATCAATATTAAGCCAGATTGTTTTTTTACCACTCATAACTTGCCACATAAACATTTACTCACTAACAGCAAAGATTATCCACAGACTTCAGCCAAATGTGATGAATTATAAGAAAATTTAATAAAATGTGAAGATAAAAATAGCTGTTTTTATGAATGTATTCCTCGTAAGAAATTCTTTCCCAACTGATGATAAGCCACAATTGAATATTTTAGAGTTTCTACACCTGTCTGAAAAGATCTGAGTGCAGTTTGACAGTAATTACAGGGACATCACTCGGACCTATCACTCCATCAGTTTGACACTTAACTGGATGTATGTCGTTCAAAGATGGATGGAGAGAATATGAGAAGAATTTTGTGATACGTACGTAGTGTGGAGCTGCAGGTAGAACTAACAGTAAATGAATTGGCTTTCTTACTACTAAGAGGGTTACTTACGCAATTATCTTGGTTGAGAAGTAGTGTGTAGTAGGAGGATTCCACACAAAGTTTGTCTTGGCAGGAAACCAGCTGTAATTTGGGAGGCAAGAGAGTGTGAAGGCCATGTGATGCACAAAGGCAGACTTTGCTTTTCTGGTGTTTATATACTGGCACTGGGTAAATTCTTTGCTTATACATTTGCAGGGCAGGTAAGTGAACCACTCAGGTGGTTTGAGATTTGGTTGTGTGAAGGATGCGAAAGATATACATTATAGCCAAGAGATTTTTTTTTCACGACTGAGGCACATACGTTTTTTACTAGAGGTAGTTTGCAAACAACAAAGAAGCTCTGACCAGTTAGATCACAAGAAATAGACACATGATATCACTCTTCATTCCTCTTTAATTTTCCATACCAAAGCATCATTCACATGCAATTTAAGACACCTCACACTGAAACTACATTGACTCTGAATAGAGGTCTCAAAACATCCTCCAATGGGATCGTATCAATTTTATCCCCTTCAACAGTGAAACATATCCAATGCACATAAGAAAACATCACACCTCATCCACCTTAAACATGAGCAGCATACAAATAGAGCCCTTGTTATCACTTAACTGCTTGACCTTCATATTACTGAGGGCTTCTTTGTCACAATGAAGTAGTGCTCCCACATCCTAGACCACAGTCAAAGAATGGTCATTCAACTAATTTGCATGAAATCACTCACAAATAAACTCCAGCCCCTGGTCCATAGCTGTGCTGTCTCGTCTCTCTGCCTATGCTACTGTTATTACTGTTCCTCAGTGATGTTAGTAACCCCTACCCAAGCACTTTTGACTCACTTGTCACTCCTCCTCACACCATCCCAATTATGTCTAACACTTCTCCCAGGCCCCATACTGACCATCATACCAAGTCCTTTCTTCTCAGTGTTTTGGTTTTCTGGAAGTCCCTTCTAGCACAACTTTGCCATGACCCTCAAATCAAAACAGTTCAAGTAGAACAGTAACAGCATCTATCTCATTGATCTCAGAAGACTTGCAAATGTCATGTACACAGCCCCTTTCTTCCAGACAAAACCAATGATAATATATTTGAATGAGAGAAGAATTATTATTCAGTTGAAAGCTGTGTCTTGTTGATAAGACAGAGGGCAGATGATCCAATGGGAACGAAGACTGTAATGGATGGCTAAAGGCTGAATGGGGAGCAAGAGGTTAAAAGTCTTTGAAGAAATCAGTGTTGCATATACCTAATTTAATTAACTATAACCATAATTCACAAGTGATCACACGATAGAAAGCTTCCTTTCAAGTCACTCCAATTTTAACCATTTGCATGCGTCCAGAACCCTCTTTAATCCAAAGTTCTTACTCTTACCATCTTTTGTTCCTCCAAAATTTCCTGCCAAGACAAACTTAGTGTGGAATCCTCCTACTGCATACTACTTCTCAACCAAGATAATTCTGTAAGTAACCCTCTCAATAGTAAGAAAGCCAATTCAAATTCTGTCACAGATATTTTACATTGTAACTCTTAAGCAAGACATTTTACTGCATTTGTTTCAGTCAAGTAAATATCAATTTCACTTAACTGCTGGTTGGTAAATATCATCATCATCATTATTTTAACATCCATTTTTGCATGCTTGTGTGAAGATTTTCTGAGGCCAGATGCCAACATTCACCTTTTTCCAAGCAAGGTAATATTCCCCACCATGGCCAGATATGTTTTCAAAGAATATTAGAAATAAATGAGACTGCTTGTATGACAGTGACATTCATCTGCAACAATGACATGATGTCAAGACAAGGAAACACAAACACACTCACAGAGAGAGGGGGAGGGAGGGAAGGAAGGAGAGAGACAGACAGACAGAACACTGCTCAAATGAATTTGAACTTAAACTCAGGAGGCTGCTTTCAGTTTCTGTCTTCCACATCTACTCACAAGACTTTGGTCAGTGCAGGGCTATAGTAGAAACCACTTGCCCAAAGTACCACAGTGGAACTGAACCCAAAACCATGTATTTAGGAACCAAACTTCTTAATCACACAGCCTGTGCCATAGTAAAATAGTTTCATAATAAGAATTAAAAAATATATGAATGAGCTAACCTAATTATAAAAATAACTTCTTAAAAGTAAATGTATATAAAACTAAGATGAGTAACTGTAAAATAATGCTGTCAAATTAGCTATAACTTAAGCCGCTACTAGCTGAACTCATCTACAACTGAAGTAAAAGTATTCAACTCTGAAGAACTTTCATGATAAAAATCACCTGTAACTTAATAACTTTTAATGCTGTTTAATTTTAACATTGGAAGTGACCCAATTTCCACTATATCTAAGCAAATGAGGGAGCTGCTACATGGTCATTTACCTGCTTGAAATAGCAGCAAAATCTACTTCAAACTACATCCTGCCAACTTAGAAAACAAAGGATAGATACACAGGATAATGTAGTTTGATAAATAACCTGTGGAAATTCAATAATTGCATTTCCATAAGCTATAATTAACAACACAAATTTCTTAATTCATAAGCCAAATTAAACCACATCAATCAAAAGTTGTAATTAATGTACAGAAAAGAAAATGTCGACTTGTAAAGATAACGTTTATAATCAAGGTTTTTAAAAGATTTTCTTTAATAAAATTTGATATCTTCCTTAACCCTTTTGCTACCAACCTGCCTGAGAATAGTGATCAAAATTTCATGTTAATTTATGTTCCAAATACCAGGTTAATTAATTAGCATCTTTAGCATTTAAAGTGGTCATATCAGGCCCAAATATTCTAGCTGTTTTGCATTCAAATCAGTCAGATCCAACCTCTTACACCCATCCTGCTATGTCATTCTAAAAATAAACAATCACATCATCAAAATCTTGAATATACAAGATAATGCAAGATTAACTTAATGCGAATTAATAAGTATTATATTTGACAGTAATCTGAATGCTCACAGTAATCTAATGACAGTTATTTTACTAAATTCTTCATTATTTTCAAAATCAATTGAGACGAAGGTAGTGTATTTCAACAGAAGTAGGGTGGCAAAAGGGTTAATTGTAAACTAAAATCTATTCAGGTATTCTATTATTCTGTGATTTGTTTCAGGCAGGTGGTGGCCATGTTAGGGCATCACCATTAATAAATATAAAATATAAAGAAAAACATAAAAGGCAAAGATAATAAATTCACATATTATAACCATCCAAACAATATTGAGTAGCTACTAACAGTGAAGCTTGAGAAATGAATCACATGTAATTGAATGTGAACACCTGAAGCACCTAACAAACAAATTTTAAAAGGAAACAAATATCAATAGTATACCTGCATAGTAATGTTTCTGAGAATTTTACAATCTGCTGAAGTTTATCCCTGCATTCTCATTACCAACTAGGCCCAGTATTAATTCAGGTCATGAAAACATATTTAAAGTAACTGACTGACATAAAATACTTATCCCTTTTGATATCACCTGATTGAGACCACCCCTAGTTCTGTGTATGAACATTTTTTTTAACCATTTACCATTTAAGCCAGCCATATCCAGCCCAGAATGTTCTACCTGTTTTATTTTCAAAGTGGCCAGATCTGACCCTCACACCTACTCTACAATGTCATTCTAAAAATAAACAATCACATATTCAGAATCTCAAAGCTATGAGATAATGCAAGATTAATTCAAAACAACATGAATGAATAAGTATTACATTTGACAGAGTAATGTGAATGCTAAAGAGTTAAAGTGATTTAAATTAAAACTTCCTATTAAAATTTCATGCTAATTTATGTTCCAAACACTAATAATCCTTTCTGTGATAAGCGAAATCCTGAGATTTTGTGGAAGAAGCTTAGCCAAATATATTGACCCCAGACAAAATGCCACTAAACATTTTGCCCAGCATGCTAATGATTTTGCCAGCTCACTCCTTAAACAATAGTTCAATAATGACAGTTATTTTACTAAACTCTTCATTATTTTCAAAATTAATTTAAAACAAAAATAGTTTATACCATAAAAAATACAGTAACAAAAGGGTTAAAATTGTCCCACTCACTAACATCCAATCCAAAATAATCATAAAGTAACACAGAGACTTGTTATTAACCATGCAAATTGTGTACAAAAGAAAACCAATATAATTTTTCAGTATTTTGAAAGAAAAATTTAATTCCTTAAAAACTTTATAGCAAAATATTTTTTAAAAATTGTTTAATTAAGGCTAATGCAATCTTATTGTTTACATGGGTCTGTATTTGATATAATTGTATGAGCTGTGATAGATGCATGCCCAGTTAATTTTTTCCTTAATTTTATAGAAAAATCAGGAAATTTTGGTCCCTAAACGAAACCAAAATTACATGGGATCTTGTTAAATTCCCCCAACTACCTGAAGCTCCCTCAAATCTTCACCCAATTACACACACAAAATACAGCTTAGATGCAGTTTTTGCATGCTGATGATGAAAATTGCATTCGTTTTTTTTCTAGAAATTATTAAGTATTGTTATATTTCGGGATGGTCATTTTTTTTTCTTTGCCAAATAAACACATACTATATATTCATTCTTCCATGTCCATTATCTGGAAATCTTTTGTCAAACATCTATGACCTCTTCAGCAACTCTTCTATCTACATGTATCCTCCTGTTCTGTTTAGTCCATTCTGTAGATTAAATAAGTCACAAGCGTTTATGTAATTTTGGGCAGTCATCAGCAGGGCACATTAAAACCACATTATCCAAAAACAATCTGGTGAAGGAAAATTTAACCCTTTTGATATCAGCCTGTCTGAAACAGCCCCTGGTTCTATAATACAAACTTCCTGTTTAAAGTGATCTAACTTAAAATTTCCCATCAAAATTTCATGTTAATTCATGTTCCAAATATAAGTTTCATAATGAGTTATTTTACAAAAATTCTTCCTTATTTTCAAGATTAATTGAGAAAAGACAGTATATTTTCAACATAAATAAGCTAACAGAATTCACAGCAACAAAAATGTTAGACTCCAAATAATGAACTTTGTTCTTTCAAAGAGAAAAATTAATTTTGTTAAAGAAACCAAATCCTTAAAAAAATATATATATATAAACATACTTTTGTAATTTTCTTTTGATAAAAAGAACACTAAATTATATTATCTAGTCACAAATACTTATTTGAACTTTAGAAATAGATTTTCAGGCTGTTTATGACAGTAAATTTGGTCTAATTGTCATGATTTTGAACTAACAAAACTTCAATTACAAATCCTTTTAATCTTCTTTAATTAGCTTTCAATTTGGCATAAAGGTCTATTTTGTGGGGAGGAGATGAAGAAAGATGCGTTTTTCAAGAAAATTAGTTGCATAAAAGAATAAGAAAACTATACCTCATCTTGTTTTATTGCACTCACCACGTTTTAATTAAACATTTTAATTAAATATACTTTGGGAGTACATTCTGACATCTCATCACCATTATCCTTATCTCTCTTTCCAGCTCCACCCCAGTTACTCCCTCCCACAGTTATAAAATGAGGGGTAGCGATGTATCTCTTCGATAACCAACCTATTCTTGTTCTTGACCTTTCTATCATAAGCCACCTGCTTCTCAGATATACTCTCATTTAGTCTAGTGGGCTTGTTAGTCTTGCAAGTGACATGAAGACCTCGTTAGTGTTGTTGCTGCATAAAAAAAAGTACCCCATATACTCTATAAAGTAAATTAGGCAGGGCATCCAGCCATAGAAACTGCCAAAGCTGAAACACTGAAGTGAGACATAGTCCTCCAACTTTTTGGATCCTGTGGCACCACCCAACCCATGCCTGCATGAAAAACAGATGTGAAATGATAACAATTATCCATATTAAAATATTTTCATCTATTTCGTCCATTTCCAGAAACACAAACTTCAATAAACTTGCTAACATATAAAGTTACAAATCTTTATTTTAACCAATTTGAACACTAAAAGGATATGTCAAGTTGCTCATTAATTATCCTATCTTAGAATAATGAATAGATCTATTTCTTATAAAATACACTTCATCTCATTTCTCTGTTTTGGTCTGCCTTGCAAGGAATATATAATGCTAAGATTAACATCAAACTCGATACCAACTACATAGGCTTGGGAACAGAGAGTGCTGCGGATTCAAATGCACACCCTAAAATTCTGTGGAGGCAATGAAACTGCTTTGAAATCCTGGGTTGGTCTGAGTTTGCAGCCCCTAAGCAAATTTCGTTCTCACACTAATGGCTAATTAGTGACAACAAAATCTGCACCATTGAACATAAGGAAGTAGGAATATTAAACAAAATTGTTTCATTGGCA
The DNA here is from genome assembly GCF_046866305.1 of Octopus bimaculoides. NCBI lineage: Eukaryota > Metazoa > Mollusca > Cephalopoda > Octopoda > Octopodidae > Octopus > Octopus bimaculoides. The sequence continues at coordinate 68,643,264 of NC_142936.1, read as the reverse complement.
AAGTGTTACTCTAGCAAATATAAAATCTAAATATGAAAATTAGAATTGTTCAGGAGAAAGAAAAAAAACTCATCAAGAAGAATTAAGGTAACATAAGAAAATTCATAAAAAAATAAAATAAAGGAAAATAAAGAATAAAATATAATCTGATCGACGCAAATTTAATTCTCTGAAATCTATTTAGGATTAAAATATAACTAGTTTTGACATGAAAATTAATCAGGTTAGTCAACACTAATACTGAAAGAAATATGGCAAAAAAAAAAAAAAAGATAACAGTATAGGCATAGGAGTGGCTGTGTGGTAAGTTGCTTGCTTACGAACCACATGGTTCCGGGCTCAGTCCCACTGCGTGGCACCTTGGGCAAGTGTTTTCTACTATAGCCTTGGGCCGACCAAAGAGAAAAGAATTGCAGTGAATTATAAAAGTAAATGCATATGGTCTAAGTTATGTCAGAAATGACAGCATATTTTGTAGCACACTTTATACTAGAGTAATTGCAGTGATTCTTCAGTATTGGACATGAAGTAACTCCACAACCTAATTTATTTCTGTACATCAAAATGCTTATTATAGCAATATTTATACACAAAATAATCTTTTGACTTGCAAATGTTGATGTTGAATAATTACACACAAAACATGGAAAATTCCAGATTTTTAATCCTCAAAATCCTTACACAAGACTGAATTTGGTTTGAATACAAGCTCCAATTTGCAAAAAAATGAAAGAAATTTTAACAAGATATTTGAAACTAAACTTCCTCAACAAGCTAGCTATGTCCTCTTTTATGCCTGAAAATTTCATGTAAGTTGCCCCCAAAGTCATCTCTGATACTGTGCCTCACAACAACCAGCTATCTCCTTGCTCTCCTTCCTACATAATTACTGCATTTTGCAGCATGACAGACATTGCATTGTGGAAAATGTAATTTGGAAATTGTAATTGGTTTGGAAAATGTAATTCCAGGAAAATAATATTTTACATTTACCAAAGCCCCATCCACATGATCAGTCAGTGTTCAGCAGGCCAATTCAGCTGAGTGCTCATTGCCAGCTGTCAGATGGGTGGTGATAAAAACAGTAAATAATGGACAGCAAATAGAGATGGGCAATGGTAAAAGAGTGATTGGATATTAATAAAGGATGAGAGAGAGAAAAAGAGAGAGAGAAATGGCTAGCAATAGAAGAGTGATGATAGAAGCTACTGAATATGACTTATCTGATGCCACCCCCTCATTAAACAGTTGTCATAATCATAGCCTAATAACCCATTTAAATCTATCTTTACTTACACACACACACAGACACACAAGACTTAATTCTACTACTTAATAGGAGTTACCTTCCAAAAGCTTGACAATGTGATCAAGTGAAAAAGTTAGGTATGCAAGATCAACAGTTCCTCCACCAGCCATGAATGTATGATTGTATTTAAAGTGATCAATTGTTTGGAATGTATTACTGTGATTTTGTTCACACTGAAACAGAATCTTTTTTTTAGTCTGCCACACAGACACACAATCAAATATATATCAACATTTCAGCCAAAAATCTAGCAAAAGAACAAAATCTCTGAGTAAAGCTCCAAAAAGGATGCTCTACATCTAAGGTTTCAAGGATACTTATAATTACAAGATAAATGTCCTTCAAGTGGAGTTTATTGTCATGGTTCATCTATAGTTCAAGATGGTACAATGAGCAAGAATGTAAAATATAAAAATTATAGTATCTAACTGTGCTGAAATACTTAAATGCCCTTTCATTTTTCACCTGCTATGATCTGTATAAAATTGTTTATAAGTAGGGAATATAACCCTATATGAAAACATATATCCAGCTATGTCAAAATTTAACATAATAATTTTGCATTTTGACAGTATGTATTAAAAAAAACCATAAGAATGATGATAATGCAAAATTAATTACATTTAGGATATGAATTGCGGAAGTAAAGCTAAATGAGAACAAGTATGTCATGCTAATGACATATATTTTTTTAAATAGTTGCACCAAAAGAATTAGAACTTAATGAGCTAAAATATGATGCTGTTGTAGAAATGCTAAATGACTGGATAAAACTCAAATGGTTTGCTACTAGGAAAAGCAGAAATCTATGTGCTTTTAAAAGAGTAACAAGCTTTGCAGTTAGTCATAAGGCAAATGGTTTACCAAACCAATTTACAGTGACCAATGAAACACTATCTTGTATCAGAGGCTAAAGTGTATTAGACTTGTTGAAACATCAGTGTTGACAAGATAATCTAGATAACTGTACAGCAAACTTTGACTGTCTTTTGTCAAAAACAATTGCCATATATCTTCTTGCAAAGTTCTAAATATACTCATATAATGAAAGGTTGTTAAACCATCAGCAAGAATAAAAAACTCTCTCAACTTTATGTTATCAGTAATTCATTTATCAACCCCTCTGCAAAGTGCAGTGATGCATATTATCATGGCACCAGTATCAGAGAAACTGCCTTGTCTCCTTTAGGACAAAAGAATCCTAAGTTGTCTCCTCCATTTGTCGAAAGAAATTATGAATGAGAGGATGCTCAATTTAATCAGCATATAAGAATTCATTCATACATAGAATGTTTACAAAATGCAATGTTTAGTTTTTCTGATCCTCGTCCCAGTTGGAAAATAAGATCTTGACAATTCAACACCATTCACACTGGTCCTTACTTAGCAACTCTCAATGCCCTGCCCCATGTTAAGATAAATTTCTCTGAGTTTGTCTTTAACTTTTCCATGCCAGGTGTTTAGTGGTTGAATGCTACTTTTGGTATCCTGTTCCAGTCCATTTTGAGTATGTAGCCAAATTATTCTAACCCAACAGTATTTTATTTCAAGAACCATGCTACTGCAATCAGTTTTCCAGTACAATACCTCATTTCAGATTTTGTTGGGCCAGAAGATTTAATCAAGTTTCTTTGGACACCCACTGACCTTATCCATGCCTCCTTTTATCACTCACCAGCATTAAGATCAAGTTTGTTACAGGATTGTATTTTCGTAGTTGTCAACTGGACCATCTGGAAGATCACATCAGATATGGCCAGAGGCATCCAGTGAATGACTTGGTAGATCTCTCCTCAAAAAGAGATCATCTACAGAAGAGAAACTGCAAAGCTGAACAATGATGCAAAGCAGACAAGTTTTAACATCAATAGATCAAAAACACAAGTCATATGCTTAAATTACAACAACCCACATGTATCACTATCACAAGTGAGCCAGTAGAATATAGATGGAAGACTTTACATACATACACTGTCAGTACAGAACTATTACCTGCTCCAACCAGTTAGCTGACTTGAAATACCAAAGGATTTGAGAATAAGGATTGTTGTGTAGTAGGAAGATGTGAGGTATTTCACTTGATTCAGGAGTGGCTAGACAAACGTAATAGAAAAAATAGTGGATTTGTTTGTTTTTGGTTGTTTTTTGCTTTTTTACTTATTTGGTTAAACTTCCTTTTAACCCTTTTGATACCAGTTTACCAAGACTGGGACCGTTCCTTTTATGGTAAAAACTTCTGGTTTTAAAGTGATCTAAGCTAAATCTTTCTATCAAACTTTTATGTTAATTTATGTTTCAAACACAAGCTTAATAATGACCAAGTTATTTTACTAAATTCTTCATTTACACTTTGATGGGCCAGAAGATATAATCGAATTTCTTTAGACACCCACTGACCTTATCCATACCTTCTTTTACTACACGCCAGCATTAAGATCAAGTTTGTTATAGGGTTCTATCTTCCTAGTTATCAACTGGATCATCTGAAAGACCACATCAGATATAGCCAGAGGCATCAATGAATGACTTTGCAGACCTCTCTTCAAAAAGATATCATCTATAGAAGAGAAATTGAGAAGCTGAACAACTGCAGGAAATACCAGAGGGCCAATCTTGAGGAAAAAGTGTTGAGGTCGGTGCAGGGTCTGGAGACATGGACACAATATGGGTGAAGAAAAAGAGAGGGTAAGAAACAAATGAGTCAACAGTACCTAAATATAAGTGGCACAAGACCAGCCAGCTCTAAGGACAAGAAGCTCCTGTAGTAGCCATAGATAAGGCAAACAGAAAAGAAGGAACATCTATAAGTAGGAGACTGGAATGTGTGAGTGAGTAACTCCATACCAATCGGTCACACAACCTTTTTTTGGATGTGGTGGTCAAAGATATGCGTGTGAGAGCAGGAGCAGCACCATCCCAGTTGTGTATTTACTACATTTTCGGTATTACCTGAGCTTTGCAGAAGATTAGTTGGTGTTAGAAACTTATTGATCTGGCCAGTCTTTGCTCCGTTGAAAATGTGCATTCATTAGGAAAAACCTTCAATAATCGCAAGGTCAAACATGCATTTGTTGTAAGTGACCTTGAGAGTTCTAGTTTGATGTTTGTGTTTAGGAGAAGGCTGCAATATGTAATGATTGTATCTGAGTGCTGTTGAAGGGGACAAAGCTGGTATGGCCCTCCACCCACGAGATGAATATTTTTGAGGTCCCTGTTCATGGAGTCAGTGTAGATGTGGTGTGAGGTAATCAATATCACATGAGCACTTGGGCATGAAAATTTAAAAAGAAATGAAGAGTGGATCATTAAAGTTTGATTTGAGAGAGAGTAAGAAGTCATAAGTGCTTTTGGAAAAGCAATGTGCCAGTCAGAAATATGAGTAAAATAACTCATGTGGAAGTCAGAACAGTAAATAACTCATGTGGAAATAACAGCAAATAACTCATGTGGAAGTCAGAACAGTTCAGAGACCAGGTTATTAGGTCTCTGAACTGTTGCACTGCTATGGGAGGAGTGCAACAGCCAAGAGGAGTGGTATGCATTAAAATCACCAAAGACAGTAACTACAAAGAGAGGTTAGTGAAATATGAAATAAAAGTCTTCAATACAAGAATGAGATATGGTCAAACTGACAATTGTTGGATGAATTCAGCATAGAAGAGTTAATAAATGAACTCAGAGGAATGGAAAAAGAAAGATTTTGAACTAGAACAGCTGTAAGTTTTCACTACCGCTATTCCACTGAGAGGCAAGAAGGAGTGTGAATGAAGTTGTAATATAGTATAAAGTGGACTGAAAAGAATGATAGAGATAACAGTTGAGAGATTTGTAAAAATCTTACAAGTTACATAAGCTCTAAAAATACTAGAAAAATGTTTACTAATCTATAAATGTTTCCTTCTTTTATTATTTCTTTTTAATGTTTTAGGACTGGCCATTCAATGAGGATGAGCATAACTCCACAATTTCACAGTACAGTCTCAGATTCAAAGCATGCCAGGAAAATGGTCCTATATAAGAGAAGAAGATAGAAGGAGCAAAAGTGGGGGAGTGCAAGAAGTAGATGGCTGAGTGAGTGAATAAATGTATGTGTTTGTGTGTGTGACATTTTTACATGTACTTTATTTGCTGACCTGGGAGGGTAAGTTTTGCACATTTATATAATATACAGGAATGAATAATGAAAACTATTTGCTGGCAATCTCTTCACTTATCTAAGAAATGGCAAAAATCCTAGATTTAAGTCAGCTGATAAATCTAAACTGACTGATATACAAAAATCTTTCAAAAAAGATATGCCAAAAAGGAAAAAAAAAAAACGTAGGGTAAAATCCTTCAGAACATAACATGCCATCAACTCTGGCCAAAGATAAAGGACAAAAATCCTTATTATATAATATAAAATAAAACAGAAGTCAGTTAATTTGTCTAAAGCACATCAGAATTACTATCAATCAATAAATAGAACATGAAATAATTTCTTGCAAATAAAATATAATCTGAAATTTTAAAAACAAATAAATTTACGAAACAATGATAAATTACTACCAATTGGTAACTCATTATGTTTAACTAGGGAAACAGTCTAGTTTAGTTTAGTCTGTCTCCCTCATTCTGCTGTTAGAGATATTAATGTAATATAAGTCCACAAGTGGATAGAGAAAAGAATTCAAAATATTCTTTTACAATGTGCAATTGTAGAAATGTATAAAAGAAGGATCGTTTTGGTTGAAGGAGGAAGGGACATGTCACCAGTTTAAATATCGCAATTACATTGGAGATAAAAATCAACAGGCTAATTAAAAATAAAAAGAATTAGTCATTCATTCTTTTAGCAAGAATTCATTACAGTCTGAAGTGGAAATTAAAACGTCTAAACTCAACAAGTTGGTGAAAATCGACATTTACAATCTAGAGGATGAAGAAACTATGTAATTGCTCCACATAATTTATAGGCTTTCTACTTTTACTACCATGCTGCACTGCATTGTACTGCACATATTCCTTTTTTTTGTTTTCACTAAGACATTTTAAATTGTAGCTGTAGCCACTGCAGATCTTTGCTAGTATTATATATAAAAAAAAACTTGGCTTTCTTCATCCAAGTATTACCTACTATAACTTATGCGCAACTTCCATCATTGAACTTCAATCATTGGCTTTTAGGATCACATTATATTTAAATGATGATAGATTATGAATCAATACTACAATTTAACTAAATAACCTCCACTATAAATAGACTAGAATAGCTTGATATCTAAATTTAAACATAATACTTTTAACTTCACATTGACTAAATATGTATCCTGGAAATGGTATCTGATAGAAAGCTTTGCAGTATCTGTTCCAATACGATACACTCTGAGTTCAAATCCCACCAAGATCATCTTTGCCTTTCATTTTTTCAGGGTCAATGAGAAAATAACAATCCTGTGCAGTAGACTGGCAAAACTAAGAATAATGGACTAGATGTCCAGAGGTTCCACTTTTTGCAATCTATGATTTTATTAATTTACTTTAATAACATCATCATTATTGCTTTAATGTCTACATGCTTGCATTGGTTAAATGAAATTTGTTGAAGCAGATTTTCTATGGCAGGATGCCCTTTCTGTCACCAACCTCACCTGTTCCCAAGCAAGGTAGTGTTTCCCCCATGGCCAGACAAGTTTTTGCAGAATATTGGAAATGAACGACATTCATTAACAACAATCATATGAAGTCAAGACAAGGAGACACAAACACATTCACACATACATATCCTTTATTCTTTACTAATTTCCATTGTCAGACTGTGACCATGCCAAGGTACTGCTTTGAAAGCTTTTAGTTCAATAAAATGAATCCAGGACTTATTTTTAAAGTCTGGCACTAATCCTATTAAACACTTTTGCTGAACCACTAATTTAAAGGGGCATAAACAAACCAACACCAATTGTCAAGCAGGGGTGAGAGACAAACAGAAACATATATATTACAACATGTTTCTTTAGAGCCTGAGGCTCTATAGCAGAAGACACTTGCCCAATATACTACACAGTTCACTAGCTTCTGTCAATCAAGTCCATTCACAGGGCCTTTTGTTGGCCTGTAGTAACACTGAACTCAAAACCAAGTGGTTGGGAAGCAAACTTCTTAACCATACACTCTATTTATATTCCTTATTTAGCAGTCATTTTTCCCTATAAATTAACAGCATTCATAATAATTATTTATTATAATGTTATGCTAGCTGGGTCAACCTTATTTCCAGTTTTAATCTAAAAAGCAATTTTAAACCTATTCAATACAATATCTATGCAAGACATGCATCTAAGATGCTGGGTACTAAGAAATTAAATTACTTGATTTCATTCCATATTAATCAATATTAGGAAAAGACATGCTCAACCAGGACCGTTGTCCAATTTCCTCAAGACACCACCCACCACTAACTCCAACTTTCCCTTGATACCACTAATCTTTCACACTACCAGGAATCATTTCACTCGATATACATCCCCCATCCTTAGCACTATCCATACCAGAGGCACAAATAAGTGTCTCTTATTTACAGCTATGGAATCCCATATGGACCATTAAAAGATGCATTTAAGCATCTCTGGGATTTTATGTCTGTGAGCATATATGTACCACTGGGATTTCACAGCTATAGATAAGAGGTGTTTATAGGCATTTGTGGTATGGATTAATACTGTCCTCGCCATCCACACTTTACACTGTTCTCCACCTCCAAGACATCAACTTATCTCACCTTCTCCACCACCACATCTCTCACTCTCTCCATGCACAATGCATACTTCTGTCTCCTTCCCCAACACTCTTGCAACCTACCCAACTACTTGTCATATCTCTCTCTCTCTCTCTCTCTCTCTCTCTCTCACTCACTCACTCACTCTCACCTTCTCTCTCATCCTTCTGTCTATTGTTATCATCATTATTATTCTGCTACTATGCCCAACACACATGTATCCTCCTCCAACCAACCTCACCCACCATACACTATATCCACCCCTCAACCCTACCAAAATAGACAGTGGAGCACAATGCAGTGGAGCACATACACATATATAAATACAGTGGAGCACATACACATATATAAATACAACAGGCTTCATTTAGTTTCCATCTACCAAATCCACTCACAAGGCTTTAGTTGGCCCATAGCTATAGTAAAAAACACTTGTCCAAGATATTACACAGTGGAACTGAACCTGGAACCACATGGCTGGCAAACAAGTTTCTTAACCACAGAGCCATGCCTATATTTATAAATATCTGGCATGTCATTTCTTTATATAATGCACTTAACCCAATAGGGAACTACTATCGTTGACTTATGAATCATTCCGATTGTAAATACTGTTAATCAGTCCATCACAATTTATATTCAAAACCTGTGAAGAAAGAAAGGACTATGGAATCCAATTGAGGTCTGTCAGACACATATCTAATTGAAATTATGTAGTATGATAATTTGGTCATGATGCCAGCATGGAAAACGGATATTATATGATGATGACAATAATCCACAAGAAAGTCGGTCTGTGTAAAAACTTTTCCCAGACATATTCAGCCATGTTCTCATTTGTTTCGTTTCATTTTGAAATGCAGAGTAATAACAAAAATGTCTACCTTGCTTTTAAACTTTGAGCCTGTGACAGTATTCAGCCAAGAACGGATGAGATGAATGTCTCAATTAATTTGGATGTTAGCTAATGAATTGTTATAATACATATTTCTTTTACAGCTTGATACTTTGAGACTATAACTTTTTTTAATTGTGAAATGTGAGCATCACCTATAATCAGGTAAGTAGAACACAAACGCACAGGCATATATAGAAAGTCACCATCTTGTAGAAACCCAAACTGCTACTTTAGAGGTCAGAAGTACAAAAAGAAATAGTATTTCAAATGTAGCTAATTGAAAAGACAATGAGAATAGACACTATATTTAAATCCTAAATCACTTAACATTACTCCTTAATTAACTTCAGATAAAAACTTACAAGTGGATATATTATATTCAACTTGAAAGTTTGCCCAGGTTGTTTACGACAACAGTAAAAGCCAAGTTACTGTAAAGGATGCCTTAAGTACACTAGTGTGCTTTGCTCAAGCCTGCAAATAAATTATTTTGCTAAATTCATTTTCTAATTTTGCATAGATAGCAGCTGAAGACAATAGGAATTTCAAATAAACATTACACTATTGGCAGGGGGTGGGAAGTGTAGTTTGAGAAATTTCCGGATGCTAGCAGTTGGCAGCAGCTGATACATAAGAGCATACAGAAAAACAATAATAACTAAGTTTCACAGAGGGAAAGAAAAAAAAAGCACAATAGCTTTCTGTGTGTATGGTACATTCTAAAGAAATTATACTGCATTTGAATTGGTACAGCATGCTGACAGCAGTACTTTTAGGTTACAATAAAAGCTCCCTTTTCTTGGTGGTGGTAAGGGGGAGCAAGTTCTTGGGATGAAATTTTTGTCTGAGAATGGAATTTTTCTTTTAGTAGTTTTCTTTTATTCTTTTAAGCTATTAGCAATTACTGTTTCAGTGAGAAGAGATTGTTTTAATAGTTATTGTATGGTTTCTATAATTGTCAAATCTTAATGAACTCTAAATGAAGTTTGTAATAAAAAGATGACTAAATTTTAACAATTTCACAGAATTAAGATGTCACACACACAATGAAAGAAATACAAGGGAGGAAGAGAAGAAAGCAAATATCACAAAAATATAACAATAGAAAAATTTCTTATTTGAAGAAATAAGCTATAAAGGAAACAATCTATAACCAGTACACAATTTTATTATGTAATTTCACATAGTGATAGAACAAGATATAAACAAATGTTGGATGTCTACAAAAATAAAGAACTGTTTGAAAACCTCTGTGGTTGATTAGATTATTATTTCTTGATCACTAGATTATTTCAAACGTTCATAAACTTAAATACCTGACTTAACAGGTATTGATGTAAAGAAACTAATTATCAACTTGTTACAATTAGTAACAATTTAGATGTTTTAAATAGATTTTATAATCATGAGACTATATTTCCATTTTGTTTTCATTTTTGTTGCTTTTTTTTTTTTAATATAAGTAATATGTGGATGAACAGCAAATGAGAATTTTATAATAAAAAAAAAAGAGTTCAGTTTTGCATGAAACACTGAATTTTTAGTATTTTTTTTCCTTTTTGATTCGTAGAACAAATTTTCAAATTTTCAAAACAGAAATCAAATAGAAAGAGCCAAGAGACGACACCCATGGCAAAACCCATCATCATGACCTTCATTTTAACACCCACTTTTCCATGCTTGCATGGGTTGGCAGACTTTGTTGAGGCAGATTTCCTATGATAGGAAGCCCTACCTGTTGCCAAACCTCAGCTGTTTCCAAGCAATGTAATAATATTTCCCCATAGCCAGTCATGTTTTCACATAATAGTAGAAATAAATTATACTACATGTATAACAGTTACATTCATTTATAACTACCATATGATGTCATGACAAAAACACACACACGTATTCAATATGCATTTTTCAGCTTCCTTCTACCAAATCCACTCACAAGACTTTGGCCTAGGGCTATAGTAGAAGACCCTTGTCCAAGGTGCTGTACATAGGACTAAACTCAAAACCATGGGTTGGGCAAAATGCTTAACCACTTAGAGGCCAAACTTGCATCTCCTCACATTTTCTGATACAAGGTCTAATTAATCCAATCACATTGCAAATGATATCGATGACAAATTTAACCACAAAAGCAACATTCAACAACACAAAAAATATAGTGATGAGCTAGATGTCAGACTGCAACAAATTATACAGATCATACACTAGATTCATAGTTGATAACATCTGATGTACAAGTCTGACCTAAAAATCATACAAGTAAAAAAAAAATCTAATAATTCTTACTTGATGCTGTAGGTGACCTAAATAGAATTTAGCAATCCAATTGATCTGTAATAAAAAAAATTAAGAATTTGTAAGTATAAAAATAAATCCTTTTTTTTTTAAATAATTAGAACCTCAAGTCATATATTTAGTATTTATATGGATTTTTTTTTTAATAAACAGACTAATATTTAAAGGAGAGGAAAAATGATTAATGTATTATTAATACTTAAGTAAAAAAAATAGTACAGATGACACAGCTCAATCTGAAGCTGAAATGACATATAGTGAAATTTAACATTTAATGTTGATGTAGCATTGTCTTTGACAATTGTGCGACTTCTTTATCAATATCACATTAACCCTTTTGATACCAAGACATCTGAGATGCCTTTGGTTCCACGATACAAACTTCCTGTTTTAAAATGATCTGAATTTAAGCATTCCATCAAAATTTCATGTTAATTTATGTTCCAAATACTGGCTTAATAATTAAAAAGTTATTTTACTAAATTCTGGATTATTTTCAAAATTAATGAAATTAAAGCAGTGTATTTCATCATCTGATAGTAACAAAAGGGTTAATATAACATCTGAGGTTATGATATTTCTATAGTTCTCGATTCATTGAAACAAAGATCAAAAAGATTATTTATTAACTTGTTTTTTGTTCCACTGTTTTGGTTAAAACACTTTCTGTGTTGTAGTAAGCCACTTGTCTGTTACTCCTGGCTTTCCGACATATTTATTTCCTACATTACAATCCAAGACTAAGTGCAATGTAAGTATACAAAAATATGACATCTGAAGACAATTAGAAACAAATACAGAAAATGTTGATATCAATGATTCCAGAACAAAAAAATAACAGATTCGTTAAAAATTTTGTTTGCTTTTTTTGCAGATGATTAAAAAGAAAAAAATCAGGAAAAAGTATTTGAAGAATTATATATTTCTTAGATAGGTGGCCTTTCCATTGTTTTGAGAATCAATACTTTTTAAAATGATGGCCATAGTAACCAAGTCAGATGAAACTGTTACTTTGAATCCAATCGATGAGTCCAACTTTTTTCTAATTACTGTGCTTATTATAGCACACTGATTACTGTAGCAATTACTTGCTAACCATAAAAATATATAAACAAAAATTTATCACAAATATACAAACGGTTGTAGTTAAGTTTGCTTCACAACCATGTGGTTCTGAGTTCAGTCACAATGGGCAGCATCTTGGACAAATGTCTTCTATTATAACCCAAGGCCAACCAATGCCTTATGACTGAATTTGGTAGGTAAAAACTACATGGAAGCTCATCATATATACATACATACATAAACCATCCATCGCATGCCAGTATAGAAGACGGACAGTAAATGATAAATATACATTTGTGTGTGAGTCTTTGTGTTTGTCCCCTCACCAATTAACAAGTGTTGGTTTGTTTATATCTCCGTAGTTTAGCAGCTTAGCAAAAGAATCTGATAGTAAAAGTACTGGGGGTTAATTTGTTCAACTGATCTGATAGGGCAGTGCCCCAGCATAGCCACAGTCCAATAACTGAAACACGTAAAAGAGTAAAAGAATAGACAGAGTCGATAAATAATGGAGGAATTGAGGGCTCAATTTCTAAGCCCTAATAAAAATACTATAACACAGATTAATAGCAATAAAACTTGATACTTCTATGCTTGGTCATTTTTTCGCATGTTCACCTTTCTCAGACTGTCAGACAAAGGAAAGCAAGGTGAAGTATTGAAATACAAGGTAAAAGTACAAACCATCAACTTGTATCATTTCTTATAATTTGCATCGTCTTGGCTTTAAAAGAGATCTTTAAATATTTAGGAGTGTAACAGGCGTAGGAGTGGCTGTGTGGTAAGTAGCTTGCTTACAAACCACAAGGTTCCGGGTTCAGTCCCACTGCATGGCACCTTGGGCAAGTGTCTTCTACTATAAACTCGGGTCGACCAAAGCCTTGAGTGGATTTGGTAGACGGAAACTGAAAGAAGCCCGTCGTATATATATATGTATATATGTGTATGTGTGTGTGTATGTTTGTGTCCGTGTTTGTCCCCCAACATCGCTTGACAACCGATGCTGGTGTGTTTACGTCCCCCGTAACTTAGCGGTTTGGCAAAAGAACCGATAGAATAAGTACTAGGCTCACAAAGAATAAGTCCTGGGGTCGATTTGCTCGACTAATGGCGGTGTCCCAGCATGGCCACAGTCAAATGACTGAAACAAGTAAAAGAGAGAGTAAAGAGTAAGCTTGTTTCAGTTTCCATCTACCAAATCCAGTCACAAGGTTTCAAGTCAACCCAGGGACATAACAGAAGGAACTTTCTCAAGGTGTCATGCAGAACTGAACCAGTGTCCAACAATGACAAAATCTGTGTTCTCAGCGATGAGCGTGCATGTGACTCTACAATCCAAAGCTGGAAGAACACAAGTGCCCACAGATGTCAAAACGGTAGTCTGTTGACTGGACTGAGATGAACACTGTCCCATGACGTCTTTCTCTTGCAGCAGTGAGATGTTGTTACCAGTCCTCTTTGAAGGCAGCTGCTGCTTGTGAGGCGAGTGACTTCCATGCTGATCTGTCTGCAGCAGAGGCTTCATGTTTGCATGGACTAGTTAATGCCGCTTCATGTGAGGTGGCTTTTCAAGGTGCCCTTGTACCTCAGTTTAGGCCTTCCTTGTTTGCATGAGCCCCGCATGAGCTTGTTGTACAACAGCTGTCTGGGTACACAGTTGTCAGTCATTCTGATGACTTGACCAGTCTAGCATAACTGAGCCTTCAGCAAAATTGACTCAGTACACAGAAAAGGACTAAGTACCAAACAGCAGGCAATCAAGAAGATGCATAAAACAATATAAGGTACATATAAGAGGAAGATGTACATAAATATCATCATCATCATTTAATGCCCATGTTGTCAAAAGTTGACTGATTTGAGAGGAACCTGTGTACCAAAGGACTGTATCATGCTCCAATGTTTGCTTTGGCATGGTGTATAGGGTTGGATGCCCTTCCTAACACTGACCACTTTATAGTGTGGACTAAGTGCTTTTTATTTTTGTGCTACCTGCACTATTGAATTGCCATACAGATTAGAGGTTTACAAACCATGGAGAAGGTTGGGGGGAGGGCAACTTCATGCTAAAGAACAAGGGGATTACTATGATAAATGGAAGCATGGGGAGAACAAGTACTTGTGGAGGATCTGCATGGCAACTACACATATTTGTAGGGGAAAAGAGGACAAAGAGAAAAGGATCAGTAAGAACTGCAAGGGATAGATAATGATGATAAGATGCCTTTTTAATGCTTAAGATAATTTGTTGGGAAGAGAAGTATTTGTTATCAACACCATTATTTCAAAATTCACTTTTCCATGCTTGCACAGAATTTATTGAAGCAAATTTTCTATGGCCAGATGCTTTTCCTGCCACCAACCCTCACCCATTTCCAAGCAAGATAATAATCCCCTACTACGGGAAAATAAACAACCTTGGCATAGTTACATGATAAAAAAAAACTGAAAACAAAAACTTACTAAGAAGATAAGACATACTTTCATGGTTGGCTACATGCAAAGAACAAAACCAGTGGAAGTTGTTTACAATCAGCAAACGCATGAAAACAAAGGGAAATACAAACTCACAAAAAATTGCTCACAGATACTGCAAATACATTTACAAACACACAAACACATGACAGGCTTCTTCAGTTTCTGTCAACCACATTCACTCTCAAAGTGTTATTAATTTGCATGTATAGCATAGAATGCCAATCAACAACATTCACAGTTGGATCAAACCCCAAATCACACAGTCCCAATGTGTACTTCTTAACCATACACCCATGGCTGCATCTAATCAATTTATTGTAAGTTAGATTGTGGTTAAGTCATTTAAGAATATTAACCATAACTTAGTTTAAAAAAGTTTATTATGTCATTAGCTTGATATGCAATCTGAAGTAGACAGGAGCACAATGAAAGCTTTGGACCCATCAGATCTTTTCAATCCATTCAACACATGCCAACATGGACATTTAAATGGTATTGATGATGTTGATGAGTGTAAATTTAGAATCCAACTTTTCTGTAAATTTCTATTTTTTCTCCTCTTTCTATGTCTTCATTAATTGTCTCTTCAGATACATAAGAGAACTGTGAAAGCTTAACGTCTCCACATGCAAACTATAGCTGTCCACAATTCTTTGCTGATGTTGACCAAAATCTCCATACAGGATATGTCTGCAATATGTAATTTTGTGAACTAAGCAGCACATGCCAATACTTATTAGGTACCTTTGCACAGACAAAATTATTCATGTCAAAACCTAAACATCCTGTGTTACATTGTCTGGGTGATAGAGAAAGGCTCTCTCTCTACCACCCAGACAATGTAACACAGAAGTAAGGTATATTATTTGAGATAAGTGGCATTAGATAAAAATGTGTACTCTCCCAATCTTGATCAATTGTGTGATTTACTAGTTGTTGTCTACTGCCCTTATTGACAGTGTTCCTTAATTTATTTTAGTCCCACGCCCAACTTCAATTTTCAAACAAACAAAAAAAAAAATTTGTACACCCAACCATGAATGGACAAAATACCCAACAACAGATATACAAGGAGTGGCAAAAAAAAACCTCCGACATTTTACAGGCTGACAAACATTTAAAAAACAAAAGCACAATGTGCACCAGTCCAAACCACAATGGTAACTGGAAAATAAAAAAACTGTAAAACATTAGCTACGTGAAGACATTGTTACTATTTACCTAGCTTCATTAGCGAATAAGTATCAAAGCAACAAGAGTAAGTTTTCCTGCTGTACACTATGTATCCAAGTTTTAATTGGAATTTTATTGCAAGTTTTATTTTTTTGTTACTTATGCCCTACTTTGAAATAACCCACACCACACCTCCAGAAACTCTGTGCAATGGCATTGATCATTAAATCATATTGAATACACTTGTGGATGTTTCAAAGTGGGTTTGTCTAAAAGTTAAATTTTACCATAATCGAAGTATTATCAGTTAATTTTACAAGCAAGTAAAATGTCCTCACCGGCATACAACTACATCAAGTGAGTTCATTTACTTGGGCTTTTAATTCCCACCAGCTAATCAAAGCACAAGGTTGATAAGTACAAACTTCACTTGAGTTTGATGTCCAGATTAGGAGTCCCAAAAGGAAATTATAGGATCCACAAAATTCCATGTGATCTAAGAGCTGGCTTACTCTCAAGTCTTCTCTAAAACTATTTAAAGCAGAAGTGCATGAATGAGCCAAGGATGTCTGAGTGTTCAGTGATTAATGTTTGAGAAGCACGCCAGATGTATGCCTCATTGAACAGGTGTAGATATATTACCTTCAAAAAGCATTACTCTGTACACTATAGTTGTTGCAAATCAGAACCTAACAACTTTGCAGATTTAGCAGCCTTGAATGTTTAGATACTCCAGAAACCGTCAATGCTGTTGACAATGAACTTCATATTTAGGTTGACATCACCACATTGACAGACAACTGAAAACATGGCAAGTTATTGAAACAAATCTTTCACTGATCAGCAACTGTCTAACAGTCTTTATTAATGGAATGTAGACCGACTTCAAATTGTGTCTGATCTGGCCAGTGACAGAGATTCCACTGGAAAAGCTGAATGATTCACCAAAGTTCATCCAAGTATGATGCAAATATGTCCACAAATTTGCATATTAAGCTACCAGATCTAATCATTATAATTTAAGATCCTTCTTTACACTAAACAATGAATACAAAATGGGAAAGAACTATTTTTCAATTAAGCATAGAACACACTATAACAGACTTTAAATCAATAGCCATAAAATTAATAATGGAATATTTTCTTAAAAGAAAAACCGATTTCTTTATAAATTTTATGCTTAGGAAAATATCGCTGACGTGGCCGATGACAGTACCACCTGATTGGCACTCATGCCAGTGGACATTAAAAGCACCATCTGAGCATGATCATTGCCAGGGTTGCTGATTGCCCCCCACCCACAGTCACCCCTGTGTCGGTGGCATGTAAAAAGCACCATTTGAGTGTGATCGTTGCGAGTGTCGCCTTACTGGCACATGAAAAACAACATTCGAGCGTGGTCGTTGCCAATGTCGCAGGACTGGCTCCCATGCACGTAAAAAATACCATTTTGAGCATGGTCATTGCTAGAACTGCCTGACTGGCCCTCATGCCGGTGGCACATAAAAGCACCCACTACACTCTCATAGTGGTTCATATTAGGAAGGGCATCCAACTGTAGAAACTTTGCCAGATCAGATTGGAGCCTGGTGCAGCCTTCTGGCTTGCCAGTCCTCAGTCAAACCGTCCAACCCATGCCAGCATGGAAAGCGGATGTTAAACGACAACGATGATGATGATTACAGTTCACTTAAAAATGATATTTAAAATGTTTTATTTTGTTAAATTTTATTATAAGTCTTCTTTAGCTTATGTTAAACTTAATGCCCATAAAACCATAACCTTCAAAGTATGACCTAGTAACATGTACCATGCTTTCACTAATTGTGTAAGGCACCTGTTAGTTGCAAACATATAGATACTCTCTTGACTCTCTCTCCACTTCACCCAATGGAGTATCAAGAATGTGACAGCTGGAAGGAGACGGTTACACCAACACTAAGTCCAGTGCAGGAATCAAACCCATGACCTTATGATTGTAACCCCAATACACTAACCACTAAGCCTGATACAATCAATAGTAACTGTTTTGTCTCTGATTCACATCTACATATAGTGGATAATTTTCATTTAGATAAAGACCAATTAGGTATCAGTGCTCTGAATTTGAATCCCAAGTGCCCAAACCTGTAGTGTCATCATTAAAAAAACAGTACTACATCTATAAAATAACAATAGAAAGACAACAGTGCAACTAAATAAATAAATGAGATGTGTATCAATGTTTTCAGGTGTAAGATAACATGAAATATTTCTGAGTACCAAATTCAACCAATGAATATCTAGACAAAAATACAGGTAAACATTTGCTTATATTTTGGTAAAAATTAATAAGTTGCTAAAACTAGGATGTTTCTGTAATATAACTATTATAAAAATAATTGCCTTTTAAGTGGAGATAAATATATAACTATTGTAAATTTAACATTGCAACATACTATTTTAAGTTTAACTTAGTTCAAAATGATAGCAATGGAAAGAGTTTTACACATTGTGAAAGAGGCCACTGCAGGGGCATTCACAAAATGGTTCCTAAACACAAGGAATATGAAATTTATCACCAACAGCTGTAATGAAGACATAAGAAATGGAGACAACACAAAATTGAATCTCTTTTCACAAGACCAGCCATATAACATGAAGGTAAAAGCCAGCAGTAGCTGTATTCAAATTTACATGGTCTCTATGACTGAAATGTAAACTCATAAGCATAGCTCTACCTGAAAATTGACAATGCAAATCATATGACCTGTGCTCTTTCACAATGCAGGTTTGACAAGAAACAAGGTTGTAAAACGGGATTCTTTCCATTGCTAACAGCTACACATCCTTCCTGGTATTCGGTGGGCAAACAAAACCGGCAATATACACACTACACAAGATGTGGCTACATTCAACTGAGCCTTAATATTACAAAAGTTCACACAGTTTCTTATTGGAGGAATAGGGGGAATATACAGAATCGTCTGATAGCATTGCTATGATGCATTTCTTTAAAGCAGTAGCAGGTCACAAGAAACTGTAACAAGCTACATATACCTATCTCTTACAGTCTTATGCAATCACCTGACATTCAGCAAAGGTAGCCTAAAAAGAAATGAAAACATCAAAAAGAACAAGGCCTAGAGAAAACTTATTGTCAGATTAGAGACAACTTTGCAACAGTGAATGCAAAGAGGCAATACTAATATTTATAGATGTTAATAATATGTACATCTCTCCACTTTACAAAAGTAAGGCTATTTCATCATCATTATCATGATTTAGCATCCAATTTTCCATGCTTGCTTGATGGGTTTTACTGATGCAGAGTTTCCAAAACCAGATGCCAATCCTCACCTGTTTTCAAGAAAGGTGATATTTTCTCATGGCCACATTTTCATGGAGGACCGGAAACAAATGACACTACAAGTATATCATGTGATATCAAAGATAAATACACGCAACAGGCTTGTTCCTGTTTCTGCCTAACAAATCCACTCTTAAGGCTTTGGACAGCCTGGGCTCATATAGTGAAAGATACTTAACCAAGGTGCCACAGAGTAGGACTGAACCTGAAACTATGTGGTTGAGAAGCAAACTTTTTTTTTTGATGGTAGGTAACAACTTAAATTATTCAAGTAATAATGTTACAAAGCTCACTCTGTAAATGTAACCACAGAAATTAACTTGTAAGTTTCAGGAGACAATATTCTCTGGACAATCCAGGAAGCAATTCAGAAACCATTTCTAAGTTAAAACTTGCTCATGATTATTACCTCTCAATGTTAATTACAAAGTTAATTAATCTGCTGCAGTAACTAAAATACTAATATAATTCCCATTTTTTATACCATCATGTAAACATTCAGCTAAAAATAGTGTTTGGACTTTCTCAAACAAAAACAAATTCTATGGAGAATAGTTAAATGTATTTAACGCTTAATTTCAAATTATGTAGAAACATTGTATTAAAATTAGACATCCTTGTAACTAGTTTAATATTTTTGTCTAGTCAAACAAACTGTTAAAAAAATATTCTTAATAATTATGAATTTTTTTTAGAATAGTTTCTTTTTGTCTGATATTAAAACTAAAAAATGTCATAAATTATCATCTCTGATTTTAATAAACAGTCTTCCGACATAAATTAAAAATTAACTGAACAACATATGCTTATTTTAAAGTTATTTACCACAGAATGAGATTTACTTTGAATAGAATTGCCTTTTCCAGGAGAGGATACATTAACTCAAATCCTTTGTCTATTGGTAGCTGAAGTACAGTTGCTGTTGCATCAACTCTATTCATAAATAATGAATAAACAGAAGAGAAACAACATTAATATTACAAACTTCCTCCGTAATTATGATTGCTACAAATAATGAACAAAGCTTTTAGTGTTCAATTATGATGTGCAAAAAGTACTTCCCGTTAGAGATAAAAAAAAAACTTGTGTTCTCAGAAATAAATAAACCTGGTAAAATCTTCAGAAATTATCACAAGATTTTAGATTCAAAATTTTTCATTAAAGGCACAGACATGGCTTGTGTCATTAAGAAGTTTGTTTCCCAAACACAGTTTCGCATTCAGTTCCACTGAATTGCACTTATGACAAATGTCTTCTACTTTAACCCAGGCCCAAGCAAAGCTTTGTGAATGGATCTGGTAGATGGAAACTGAAAGCCCATCATGTATGTATGTGTGTGTATACTTGTGTGTGTGTGTGTGTGTGTGTGTGTTTGCATGCGTCTCATCTTGACATCACATGATAGTTATAAATGAGTGTTACAAGCTATGGGGAAATGTCATCTTGATTGGAAACAAGTGAGCCTGGTAATAAAAAGGGTAACAGGCTGTAGATAATGATAGACTGAATTTTAAATTCTTTCTAAACAAATTCAAACTTTACAAATTTGTAGATTTACATTGAATATGGAAGTGATCTTTAATATGCTATCAAGAAGTAGGGAATGGAAAATTTTAAATTAAAATAGGATATCCTCATAGTTTAACAATCACTTTTCTAAGCTTGCATGGGTCATCAGAACTCAATGCGACAGAATTTTTAAGGCTGGATACCCTTCTAGTCAGCAACCCTCACCTGGACAAATTTTGATGAAAGACTAGAAATGAAAACCGCTGCTTGTATGATATGGATGCTTGTTTACGATTATCCAAGGCTTTGGTTGGTATGGAACTATAATAGAAGACACTTGCCCAAGATACCATGCAATGGGACTGAACCTGCCTGAAATCATGTGGTTGGGAATTGAACTTTTTAACACAGAGTGATGTTTTGTTTAGAAACATGACAATTGCCAGTTTGTCTTCCAACATCCATTATTCTTTATTTCGTATTTTGTTTTTTATTGTTGTTTTTTATGTAGATTTCATTTTCCTTAGAAAAAGCATGAAAAGTGGTTTGTTCTGAAATTTGGATACTGATTCATTAATAATGCTGCTCTTTTTTTTTTATTCAAAGGGAGCCCAAAATACTTGTGTATCTCTTTGCATTACACTTTAATGAAATAAAGGAAGTACAGATTGATTATCCTCTAACCAAAATTCCCAAATCCCAAACCTCCAAAATCTAAATTTCTGAAACAAGCACCACAAATAGAAAATTCCTGGAAATCACTCAAAGATTTCTAGATGATGTACAGCTTCTTGAATGACATGCTGGCAGTTGTGAACAGAGGCACAGGTGTGGAAGACTTCTAACAGGAATTTACTGTGAAAGGATACTACATACGAAGTTGTCAATATATTGGACCAAATAACTAACACTCTTAGACATACATAACACTATGTTCGGTGATGAATTTGAAGGATTCCATGTACCAAATGCGATAATGATGTCACTAGATCTCTTTACATATGCAAAAACTATAGTCAGTCCACACCGGAGATGATGGATATGTTTTTGACATCAATAATGAGCCAACTATCACCCATAAATGAGTATGGTTGAGTAACATGTGTCATGCTTTCACTAATTGTTTTCAGTTCCTAATTAGTCATGAGCAGACACAGAGACTCTCTTCACTCTCTCACCCTTTGACTCAGAGGCACATTCAGAAGATGACAGCCAGAGAGAGAGAGAGTTACATCAACACTCAGCTCATACTCATTTCCAGATAAGCAAACTGAAGCAACATGAAATGAAGTGCCTTGCTCAAGGATGTAACACACCACCCAATCCAAAAATCAAACCTATGTGTCTTCATTATAAACATTGATAATGACATTTCAATTTTTCATTACATGACAGATGGTGAAACAGAAGAAACAATCCCCAATTCAGATGATGATGATATGGTCCACAGTGGAAATGGTGCTCCATAGGTAACATGGTCAAAATGTGTGAACTTATTGAGGGTGAGAGCAACATGCGTATATCACAGAGCAAGAAATCCTGTGGTATTATATGAAAGTAAGACTGCTACCACAAAAGCATGTTCATCAGATCAATTGCACTCATATTGTGAAATTCAAATAGAAGCATCTGAAATGCTTTCTGTCCTAAGCATATCAAATACAAGTTAATATGTAATACATTTTGGGGAAATTCACAACTGATATTCACTAATTTGAAATTACTAGTGCTGCAATTTAAAACATTGCCCAGTCAACTGCCACAAGCAAAAATATCGCCTGATCACCTTCCATAAGTTAAAACATTGCCCAGTCAACCTCCACAAGCCAAAAACATTGCCCAGTCAACCTCCACAAGTATATTGCCTGGTTAACATTCACAAGTGAAAATACTGCCTGATTAGCCTCCACAAGTTAAAACATTGCCAGGTCAAAGTAACTATAAAAAAATTGCTGATTAACATTTGCATTAGATATTGCTTTAAGATTTGTTTTTTCTGTTCAACATTTATTGAAATAAACATTACTTAAGTGAAATTTCAAGCTACTTCAGATCCCTACATGCCCATTGATGAGCCAATGAGAAAATCGCTATATGGTTAATCACTTAGCTAAAAGTAACAACCAAATCTTCCTCAAATCTCTCTTTGAGAAATGACACTGGATGATGTGGTCCAAAAGTACACTGAAACACTAAAGCTATGGGACGATCATGGTTGGAATACTTGGCACTAAGCAACAACAATATGTGCACTGGTGTGCAATGTGAGTACCAATAAATTTAAGCTAAATGAAAAACAGAAAACTATTAGACTTAAAATCTGTCATGGGTTCATACTGCAGACATCTATGTATGCAGGGGTATTTTACATACCTTAACTTATTTAGAGCCTGTAGTACGAGATCTTCTCAAAATATCATCTGAAACAGGAGTCTCCTATTCTAACCTCGATTCATCTCATGTAACTATCGAGATACAGCTCTAAGACAAGTATTATGAACCCATTGTTAAGTGAACGTTTCATTTATTTTTTTAAAAAAAGCATTTCATACCTTACAAAAAAATTATGGCAAACAAATGTTCAATAGATAAAACTCGTTCTTTGAAATTATAAGTGGCAGATCCGTTAAAGTACTAAGTAAAAAACAAGCTCGCCAACTTGTCGAAAATGTCCTTTCGAAACCTGAACACTTTTACAACTCGGAACTAAGTAAAACATAAATTTCAATTCATTTAGTGCTTTGTTAATCTGACAAAAAGCAGCCAACTGAGAATCATAAAATATGTGGGAGACTTTTTTTTTATTTTTTTATTTTTATGCGTGACTCCCTGCAAAAGGTGTATAAAGAAGCCAAGTGCATTGTATAGTTTGTCTTTAACAAGGAGTAGTTATGCAAGAGAGCTGATCAGGTCAATAGCGTGCTGTCGGTCAATGGTTCGTAATCCTGTCACAAGTATGGCAAAGATATTTAGCTTGTAAAATTAGACACTGGAAAAAACCTCTTCAAAAGTCAAGTGTTTTATTCGTTGATTTATGTACAAATAATAAATGACTAACAGATTTAGAAACATTTTAAAATGAAACAAACTCGAGAAATGGAGGTATAACTACAGAATGGTGCCCCCCACCCCCCTACAGACCCTCTCCTCTTAACATTTTGCAAATTGTATATTTCTTTAACGAAATTTTACAACGATACATTTTCGAGGGTGAAAATTACAATTATGTTAATAGCATATAAAAGGTGGGGTAGGAGTTTCGGAATATTTCTCTCCGTCCCTCTTGACTTTGTTACCTCTTTGAAAAACATTTTTTAATGACATTTTGCAAAAATCTCTTTTCGAGAGTGCAAGTTACGTAATACGATATTTCAAGCATGATTATGAAAAAAAAAAAAATAAATAAATGGCCGAGCTACGGAAATTGGTAGAAACAAAGAGAAAGAATGATTTGAAACTCCTGCTGAAAAAATCCCTTTTCCTTTTTTTTTTTTATTTTATCAACATAATTGTAATCTATACGCTCGAAAACGTATTTCTGTAAAATTTCACTTTAAAATACGCAGTTTTCAAAAATCTGTGAAGGATCAATGCCGGGGAGGGGGTACCAATCTGTAATTATACCAAAAGACCATCCTAGTGAGCGAGAAAATATTATTAATTGCTTTTGCTTTAGTTTGAGGTGCTTACAATACAAATCATAATACACACACATACACCATAGCTAACAAGTCATGTCATGATTGGAAACAAGTGCAAACAAGATTTCAGTCAATTTAAGCTTTGCGGTTAGATACACATCAGGTTTAAACAAATAACAGCCAATATATATATATATATATATATATATATATATATATATATATATATATATATATAGATAGATAAAATAGAAATTATCATATAATTTATAAAAATACTAAACAAGATTCATTTGAAAGCACGTCATTTCTTGGAAAATGCTCCAAGTTCTAAAACAGTTAAATGTGACAGACGAGAGAAAGAATCTGGTACGAAAATGAAATTGCGGAGCAGCAGGGGTAAAAAGTTATAATTTCATAACATTAGTCATTCAAACAACGAGCAAGCCTTGTTATAAATATGGTAATTTTGAAGGTATTATAACATAAAATATATAAGTATATCTATGTAACTCAAACACTGTCCTAATTCGAGGAAAATATATTTGAATGAAATCGGGTTATCAGTTAGTGCTACGGATATTACAACACAATACATTAATAAAGATAACGTATCAACCACCACCCATTCCCTTCACTAGACACAAAGCTAGTGCCTGAGGATTAGGGGAGTGGTTCATGAAAATCTACCCCAATATATAACTGGTATGTAAATTCATCTACGACAGGGATAAAAGTCAAGCAAGAGATGGATTTCGACTGGAAAAAAAATCATTAGCAAGCACTGCCCTTGCAATTAGAATAATGTAACAAACAAACGAGTGGGGGGGGGGGCTTAACATAGCTAACTGAGATAACCATTCTCTTTAATAGATAGATAGATAATCATATAAGAAAATCGAATTGAACCAATCGTAGTCAAGTCGAGCGAATGATATGTAGTAGTAAAGCTAAGAGAGACGTTTGAAAGGATTTGAAGCATCGAGCTAGTTCACGGCTGATTACCAACAACTGGAATTGTTTAGACTGATTGTTATAATGTACAAACTACATGGAGTTGGTATTTAGTAGTCGAGTAAATGCTAGTTGTTCTCTCTCTCTCTTTCTCCTCTCTCTTGAAATGAGAAACATGACATCATGGTAGCTAGCGCCACCTCATTGGTGAAGTACACACACACAACACAGTCGTCTATGGACCGGACTCTCTCACTCTCGCTTTCTCTCAACAGGACAAGACTAGGAAATATATAAGCTAGTTGTGAAAATGAAACTAAACCGCTTCATAAAAACATGAGGAATTGGTTATTAAAATAGAAACGGGGAAATTATACGGTCAAACACATTGCCGTAGTAACCTAGTAAATGGGATGGCATTGAAATATAATCGAATCATTCAACATACCACACCTTCAGTTAAAAGTCATGTCAAAAATTAACTGCAGTACAACAGGGACATAAAATTAGAATAAACAAATATTATTCGAGGTTAACTTTGCATTTTATCCTTTCGGGGTGGTACCAGTCCGATACATGGGTCGATCCTATCGACTAACCCCCATCCCTCAACACTGCTGGCCTGATACCAAAATTAGAAAGAATTATTATTAGTAGTACTATGGCGACCCCTGTGCAGTAAGAATCTCCTGGCGAGCTTCTCAAACACTATTCGATTCACATTTAAAGCTATTTCACTGACCTCAGGTGTGTACAAAAGTCACAGACCATCTTATTTCCTATCAACCCAACACTGTATGCCTCCTTCATAATAATAATAATAATAATAATAATAATAATAATAGACGCAGTGTTATTATAAAGAATCTAATTTATAGTTACGTCACTCAATAAATATCCTTGGGAAATGTATTAAAGGCACAACTTCTCGTCTGCTCAGGAGCTGACAATGGCTTTCTTTTTATTTTAGTTTTTCCTTATTTTTTATGTAACAAATCCACCGCAATTACCATCATCATCATGTGACACTCCTGTTCAAATAGATTATACGAAACAAACTCCGCTAATATATTCATGCCTAACAGCAGCGAACTGCGCGAGTTAACAGATGTACAGCATATAAGAAAACGATCGAGTCAAGGATTTTAAAATATGGTTTTTTAAATTAATAGAAAAACAATACACAATTAACCTAAATTGAGCCGTTTTACCATCAAAAAGTATATACATATATATAATATATATATTATATGTATACACACACACACTAATTATTTAGAGGAAGGAGGGATTCTCTGCGTATGTGCCGAAAAGAAATGTTTAATGTTGCTTATTTCATAATGAAACCCATCCAGTCACAAACTGACAAAGGGAGAGAATGATGTATGTAGGTTATACATTCATAAATGTACACATTGGACGTGTGTATATCTACATATACACGCAACATTACATATATATATATATGTGTGTGTGTGTGTGTGTGTGTGTGCGTGCGAACAGTCAAGGCATTGTTATGTCAGTACCCACCCCACCTTTACCTGGATTTATTATATAGGATGGTGCGAGATAAATAAAGCTATTTGCCCGAACACCCAACCTTAAACAAAAAGAAAAAAAAAATTACATCGCTTTGTGACCTACAACATATTTCTTGAGAGACAGACACTTATGAAACAGAAAAATGAAAACAATTATCACATTGAATACTAAACAATAAAATTTTACGTTCAATATAATGAAATCAGTTTACGAATCGATATTATTCAATCACCTGTCCGGTTAAAAAAAAAAAAGGAAGAAATGAGTAGCAACATTTTAATAGCGAAGAGATGCAGAGATTGTTGGGATAAACCACCTCCCTAAAGAACCGTTTGATGATTTAATAAATACAAGACATCAGTCGGAATTAATAGATGAAGA
This sequence comes from Octopus bimaculoides, assembly GCF_046866305.1. Lineage (NCBI taxonomy): Eukaryota > Metazoa > Mollusca > Cephalopoda > Octopoda > Octopodidae > Octopus > Octopus bimaculoides. The sequence continues at coordinate 68,615,916 of NC_142936.1, read as the reverse complement.
AATCAGAAAGTTATCTTAATCGAAGAATTATTCCACCAATGGGAATCATATAAAAACCGTATCGTGACAATTATAGCGTAATATATACTAACTAATATGCGCATAGTGATAGTAGTTTGTAGATTACAGGAAATTATACATACGAAGTCACACACATATACACAGATAGATACACATACATACATACAGTTGTATATACACACACACACATACGTGTCTATGAGCGATAGGGGGAAACAAAATATACTTTGTCGGACTAACGATTGGATTATAAATATATAGTCTAAATACTAAGTCTATTACACTTTATATCTAAAACGCATAACACAGACGTCTGTCTGTTATAGATATTTACAAGACGTTTACTCTTTTTTATATCTCTTTGAAATAATAAGGAATGACATTTTACATGAAAACATTCCGCGATCATCATATACTGATGTGTACAGTTTCTGCTGCCATTATACAACAAACTGCTGTATAATGGTAGTAGAAATCAGATTTTGAAATGCCCAAGCCTTTCAAACAAACAAAAAAAAGCAACTGTCGACATTATGTAATATTTTCGCTGACCAAGTCACAGGGGAATATATTTCAAAATAGTTTGGTATATAACCAAGCTTTGTGTGCGTAGATATACATATATAAACACATCAACTAATCCACTATTATATTACAGGTACCATTTAATTAAACTCAGTAGATGAAAGGCAATGTCAGCTCTAATTTCCGACTTTTTGCATAAAGTCATAGATTTGTAGAGCAAAGGCACAGCTGATGCAGTCAATCTGACTTGCTGGTTTATTATTAGACAATGTCGACCTGGGCGGGATTTGAACTCGCAATGTAAAGGGAAGTAACTAAACACAGCAACAAGACATTTCGTCCAGCATTCTACTGATTGTGCCAATAATTAATAAGTCGCAGACTGGATTTGCTGAGATTATTCAACACCAGCAGTAACCACTGCTAAACCATCACACAACCGCATAGATAAAGTTTTCAAAGAGACAGACATGACACCTCCGACCAACAATAGAGAAACCGGAAGTTATGACAGTCATGCTTTTCCCCTAACAGCAGAGGCCGTTACATAGCAATATTGTTGGGGATTTTTGCTAAAGTAAAAACCAATAATATTATTAAAAAAAAAAAAAAACGTAGGCTTTATTTAAATGATTCTCCGGTTTTTAGTAAGTGCCCCCACCACGCATACACCCAATGAAGTTGAGAGTGAAAAGTTAAAGTCAGTCATAGCGAGGCTTCTAAAACGTGAAACGACAAAATAAATGAACTTCATATAAAGAGACCAGAGACGATAATTAAAAGGATAAGGAGGGAAGAAGGAGAAGGGGAGGAAAAAAAAAAGAAGCTCAATGTTACAGATGAGAAATCAATAAAATAGTTGCATTGTGGTACGAAAGCCGGTTTTGAAGCATAAATTTATCTTCAATGTTAAGTCTATGACTGAACATTACACACACACGTACATTTATTATACAGATTAGATACAACCCTAATAGCATATATTATATCGATTACACGAGAGAGGTCTGGAAAATATGCATTATTTCATTGCGAATTCACCCACCACCATTCCATAATGTATGTGTGATGAGATCAATCATTACCCACACAAATACATTTTATATATATATATATATATATATATAATGTAACACTTTCACACAAAACTTGCAACCGGCAATCATCACGCCACCTCGTTCACGCTTTCAATTATTAACACCCATTATATTATATATATCACACTGTATGGAGTGAATAAACCTTTTATTATCATTACATGCACAGAAAAAAGGGAATAACCAAACAATATAATTTATCTTTTTAAGCAACTCCTTGTAATTGAAGACGCAGATATTAGTCGCTTCATTGTAGTAAAAGATCTCTCAGCAGTTAAATAATAATTTCCTCTACAGAAATCTGTCGGCATATTTTTCTCATCGATGTTTAATTTTCAAATATTATAGAAAATATTTTTTCTGTTTAAATTATAATAATAATTTTTATGTTAAAAAAAGAAAAGAAAACCAAAACAGTTAAAAAAAAAAGCAGATGCATAGTTTCAGGATGGTGGCTACAAAATGAGGGTTCTATTTTATTTTGTCAGTAATTGCTAAAATGATCCCCGACTT